>NW_006399850.1:2218722-2226559 GCF_000299155.1 Elephantulus edwardii | reverse complement strand
GGTCTGCTTACAACTGTTCCTCCTCCTTTGTATTTCCATACTTGATAGTTCTGCCTAGGTTGCCCTTTCTGTTAGTCTGCGTGTGTTCTGTTGTGCATAGGGTTTTCAGAGGCCTGCTATTTCAGGACTGTGTGGCCAATCCTTCTTCCTAGTCTGTCTTAATCCGAGGTCACCTCGGATAACAGCAAAGAGGCTGCGCACTGGGGAAGGTCACCTCGGATAACAGCAAAGAGGCTGCAAAATTGGAATGCACTGGATTAAAAAACGTGTCCATCAAGATTGTATCCTTTATCCATTCCTAGTCAATCTGTTTGCTAGGTAAATTATTTTTTTAAAAAAATCCCTGGACTCTAAGAAGAATGTGGCATCTTGAAGGATTGAAGAACTCATTGTTATGCAAATGGCACTGCTTTGCTTGCTGAAAGTGAGGAGGACTTGAAAAATTTGCTGCAGAAAATCAAACATTGCAGCTTCAATATGGAATGCATCTCAATGTCAAAACAAAAATCTTCACCATTGGACCTATAAGCAACATCATGATAGATGAAGAAAAGATGGAAACTATCAACTACTATCTACTTGGATCCACAATCCAGCAGTAAGGAGATCAGAAAACATATCTCACTGAGAAGTCTGTAGTCATTGTTGAAAAGTAATGATGCTGGTTTGAGAGCTAAGGTGCATCGGATCAGACCAGGATCTTTTCAATCACTTGCTACCCTGTTGAGAGCTGAATAATGACCAACAATGACAAAAGAAGAATTGACACCTTTGAGCTGTGGTGTTGGAGAATAGTACTGAATACCCCATGTACTTCCAAAATATGTCTTGGAGAAGATGCAGCCAGAGTACTCCCTGGAAGTAAAGATGATAAAACTTCATCTCACATATATTAGGCATGTTGTGAGAAGAGGCTATTACTTGGTGAAGGACATCATACTTGGAAAGGTGAAGGTATGATAAAGGAGAGGAAGACTCAACAAAGTAATTGCAATGGGTTTGAGTGTGTCAGAGACTGGGAGGATGGCACAGGATAAGGCAGGGTTCAGATCTGTTGTTCATAAGGATGCTATGAGTTGTGACTTAACATCACCTAACAACAAGAAATAACAGACAGGGATGGCGCAGGATAGGACAGAGGTAAGATCAGTTGTTTACAGGGTCTCAGGGATCAAGTCCACATAACAACAATGGAAACAGAGTACTCAATAAACAAGGTAACATTGTTTTACTTGCCCTTATTTATTAATATGTTGTGAACAACATTTCAGAGGGCAGCTTGAGAAGATAAAGCAAACATGTAAACATCTGTAATTAGAAAATCAAAAGGAAGAACAGACTTGGCATTCCTCAAGTTGAAAAAAACTGAAGAACAAGTTCAAGTGTGGAGTTGCAATACTGAAGGATTCTATGGAGGAAAATCTTGAATAATACACAAAACATTAAAAGAAGATCATAAGAATACACAGGGTGACTATATTGATGTGGAATCATTTCAGAAAGCAGAATATGACCAATGGTAATGAAAGATGTCTAGGCTGCACTGAAGGCTTTGGCAAGATAGATAGATAGATAGATGATAGATAGATCTTGGAAATTGATGGAAAAACAATTACATGGTTCAATAAACATGAGGTAGCCCTGGACCTCCTCATTAGTGTATGGCAAGAAATTTGGAAGACAACTAAATAGCCAACAGATTGAAAAAGAATCATATTTGTTCCCATTCCGAAACTCAAAAGGTGGCCCAACAGAATGTGGAGGCTGTTTTCTTCCTTGGCACTGCTTGTAGTAATCCCAGGAGCTGTCAGCAAAGCTTGGTAGAAGAGATGAAAATGATCAATGAAAAACTAACAACTGGAAAGATTTCAAAGTACTGGTCAGGATTTGTAAATAATGTTTTCACAAATCTGACAACTTTGGAATTCATGTCTCTGCAGATTTAGATGTGACCCTGAAAGCAGCCATGATTGGTGCTTGCTTCCTCTTGGATTTTATGTTCTTTGAATATTCACTGGCTGGATTGTAACAGGCAATATCATGAAACAATAAAATATGCAGACCATATTTAAAAATCCTTTGGGCTCTGGATTTCATTCTGAATAGTTGTAGTCTCTGTTTTCTTTTTGTAACAAAATGTTAATTGTGGTATTTATTAAAATATAGTTTAATGAGGAGAAAAAAGAAATTAAAGGGTCAGGGTTTCTACCTGAATAAATACGACAAAGACACATTTCAAATGACAGATGCAGCCATGGACGTAATAACAAATCTATGCCAGGAAAATTGGAAGACAGCTGCCTGGCCAAGTGACTAGAAGAGATTCATATTAATATCACATGCAAGCAAAATGCTGCTGAAGATAAGTAAAAAAACATCTAGAGTAGTATATAAATAGAGAACTGCCAGAACAGGGTTTAGAAGAGGCTGTGGCACCAATAATATAACTGATGATGTCAAATGGATCTGAATGAAAGCAAAGAATACCAGAGGAATGTTTGTTTGTGTTTTATTGACTATGGAAAGTCATTTGACTGTGTGGATCATAACAAATTATGGCTGGCATCGAGAAGAACAGAAATCCCAGAACACTTAATTGTGCTTATGTGAAATCTATACCTAGATCAAGAATTTACTTTGTGAACAGTGAAAAGGAACACCACATAGTCTAAAATTAGGGAAAACATGCATCAAGGTTGTATCCTTTCTCCAAACCCACTGAAACCATATGCTGAGAAAATTATTTTAAAAGTTGGATTCTATGAAGAAGAAATGTAACATTAGGATTGGAAGAAGACTCATTAATAACATTTATTGTTGTTGTTGTTTTTAAATTGTACTAGTTTATTTATGAAATAGAATGCTTTGCTTTGGTTTTTCACACCTGGTGCTTCCCATTTCCCTAACTCCCCATCAATGTGTGTGACTAGAATAGTGAAACTTGATGACTTATACTTTGGGCATGATCTTAAGGAGGACTAGTCTTTAGTAAAATAGTGCTACTGTCGTAAAACGGGGCTGACATCAGGGTTGGGGAAGACTGAGAAAGGTGGGATAAATTATGTATACTGCATTGAAACAGATGAAGGAGAGAACTGTTTAAAATGGATATGTGATTAGGTGTTATTGTCATGACAGGAGTCCAGAACGAAGGCTGCATACTGGAGTGGACTTGGGGGGAAGGATAACAATGAAAAAATGAAAAGGTGTAACAATGAAAATATTCTCCTTTTACTTTTCAAAAAGAAGAGCAAATTGGGGGGAGGGGTGGGCAGGGGAAAAAGTACAACAATGAATGACTGGAAATCCCAAGTCCCTGTAAATTTTCATTAAAATGAACAATAATAATAAAATATATCATGTTGGGAAAGGTAGAGGAACAGTGAAATAGAGGAATACCATCAACAAGATGGATTGACACAGTAACTTCAGTGATAGGCTCAAGCATATCAAAGTTTGTGACGATGGTATATAGCTCAGGGTTCTGATCTGTTGTTCATAATGCCACTATGAGTCATAATAGACTTACTACCAACTACCAACAAGAACAAAGGAACATACATGTAAAACTGTTCACTCTAGATAGTGAATAAGCTTAAGTAAGCCTATGCTTACTTTTCTTATTGAGTATCCCATCCCTAGGTAAAGCTAAATGGTAGAACCTGATCAAAGACTTAGTAGAAGAGATACAGCACCTAACATTTTTCACTAAGAGGGACACTGAACAATCTAAGTCTTGTTTTAAGCACTTAACACAAAAACATTTCAGAATATGCTGAGACCTATTTGGTTCAAGATCACTGTATCTTTGACATTTCATTCAAAAGTATAATTCATTTGTATTAATATATCAGTCTAATTGAGACTATTGTTCTCCAGAGAATAAACAATATCTAATTACGTGTTTATAAGCATTCTCTTAATTGAAACACTTCCTCCTTTCTCTTTGACTCTACAAAATTGCTATTTGAAATTTGGATTTTCCTTTTCTCACTGTTTTTCCTTCTCTCTAGATTAATTCAATACAATTGTGGGAATAAAGATTTTTCTTAAATTTAACAAAGCTCTCCAAAGTTATCAAAAGTAGACAAACTTAAAACTTGGTTAATAATATAACTATTTGCCAACAATGCTTAGCCTTAGAAAGTATATTTCAGAAGATATAATGAGGCAAATTACAAATACAAATGCAAATTCACTAAGTATCTTTCGTTTTCAAAGAGATTGCTCCAGTAATTCCAAGTAAAGGCATGTTACATATAAATTGTTGGCTAATATCAAAGTCAATCAGTGATAATTCTGATTTCAAAGAGTGAATTCTTAGGAGCACACTGGTGACTGCCTCCCTCAGTGGCCTGCCAGCCAGACACTACTGCTGCTGAGTACACTTCCTGCCCTAGTCCAGAAACACACCATTCCCCCATCTCCCACCAATGCCCAGCTGTCACTGCTGCTGGTTAGCAGCACTTCCTGCCTGGCACAGGGCCACTAGATGCAGACCTCACTCTGACACAAACCAAACACTGCTATTTCTGCAGCTGTTGGTGAGCACATTCCTTGTTCCAGTTCAAGAATGCCTCCAGTTCTGCACACCTCCCACCAATGCCTAGTGGCCAGTACTCCCTGCCTAGCCCAAGAGCACACTGGCTACAGGCATCTATATGAGACATGCCAGTCACTGCTGCTGTTGATGCTGCTGGTGAGTACATGCTCCACCCAGGCCTGATCACTACTGAGAATGTTGCACTCAGGTAACTTATAGAAAAATAAAGAACTAGTAACTATCCACTTTGACACAACAGAAGCTGCTTCATACATACCAAGAAGAAACCTAAGTAATGTCGAGGAAGCTGCAATCAGATTCAAACATTACAAAAAACAACAAAACAATCCATCTCCTAAAAAAACAGTTGAGATCGTAGGCTTGATGAATGCCTCAAGTATAGGAAAGCAAAAGAAACACATCAATGTGGAATTCCAAGAATTAATACTAACGAAGTTACAAATAATAGAGAAATGAAACCATAAAGATACAGAATTTTTTTAAAAAATAAATAGAAAACAGGAAGGGTACAACTAAACAGTACTAGAAATAATAGAGAAATATGAACATGCTAATTAGAATAACAAAACCAATATTCAGAAATTTTCAACATGTTGGAGGACCAAAAAGCAGGATAGAAGAGTTAAAACAATGGTCTGTATGCCTGTTATTATACCAGTACCATGCTGTTTTGGTTAATACTGCTGTGTAGTAGGTTTTGAAGTCAAGGAGTGGTATGCCTCTCACTTCATTTTTGTTTTTCAGACGTGCTTTACTTATTCAGTAAATTCTTCTCCAAATAAATTTGACAATTTCCCTTTTGATCTCCCTGAAAAATGAAGTTGGTATCTGTACTGAGATTGCATTGAACATGAAGACTTTTTTTTTTGTAGGATTGTCACAATATTGAGTCTCCCTATCCATGAACAAGGTACATTTTTCCATTTATTTAGGACTTTTATTGTGTCTCACAGAAATGTTCTGTAGTTTTCTTTATACAGATCTTTTGTGTCTCTAGTTAGATTCACTCTTATGTATCTCATTTTGTGGTTGGCTACTGTAAACAGTATTGTTTTCTTGGTTTTCTCTGAAATCTCTTTGGTATTGTAGAGGAATCCTACTGAAATGTGTATATAAAGCTTATATCCTGCCATTCTCATGATGGAATATTATGCAGCATGCGGCAACAATGATTTTGAAAGTCACTAACCTGGGAGGGACTGAAGAACATTATGGTAAGAGAACTAACTCAGTCACCTAAAGAAAAATATTGTATAAGGCCATTATTGTAGAAATAGAAAGAAAAACTAGTAAAATGGTGTGTAAGGATCCAAGGTATGGAGAGCAGGAGCAAGAGAGGTAAAGACAGGGAGGGGGTAATCATAGGGTCACACAATTTGATCGGTAGAGGGAAGAGAGGGTTAAGGCACTGGGAAAGATTTAGTGTGAAAAACAATGTATACAAACTTTGTAAAGAAGCCAGTATAGAATAAAAATTTTATTAAAAAAAAAGAAGAGATGGAACATAGAGTGAATTAGATAAAAGAACCTTAATGAGAACTTCCTAGAAGAAAAAAAAAAGAAGACGAAAGGAAAATCAAAACAGTATAAGAATCACATGGAGTGGCATAAAGTAAAACAAGCATGTAATTGGAATTCCAGAATCAAGGGTAGCGAGGTAGGGAAGGCACTGAGAAAATTATGGAACAGGTACTAGAAGGAAACTTTCTAGATATCATTAAGAACAAGACACATGAAGCTCAGTGGACTCCAAACAGACTAGATTGCAAAAGAATAACATCAAGACATAGCATCATATGTTGTTCTCCAAAATCAAAGGCAAGGATAGAATTCTAAAAGGAGCATGAAAAAAAGAGAGTCACCTAGAGAAGAGAACCAATTAGCTTAAACTCTTACTTCTCAACAAAAAACGTGAGAGCAAAAAGAAAATGTGATGGCATATAAAGAAGGCTAAAAGAAAACAATTACCAGGCAATGATGTTGTATCCAGCCAAGCTATTCATCAAATATGAAAGATAAATAAAGCCATTTGCAGAAGCCTTAAGGAATTCATGAAAACAGGACCACCTCTACAAGAAATACTAACGGAGGTCCTACATAAAGACAGCAAAGGAAAGTAGTTAGACTACAGTAACAAGCAACAACAGAAAGGAAATGCAGCAACATGGCAATGATAAAACCTCATCAGTCAATAATTGTACTCAAGGTGAATGGCACATAATGATGATAATGTTATGTTTTTAAGTGCCATTAAGTTGTGTATGACTCATAGTAGCCCTATGAATAACATATCTGAATCCTGTTCTATCCTAAGCTATCATCATGCTTAACATATTTGAACCCATTACTGTAGTTACTGTGTCAGTCCATCTCATTAGGATCTTCTGCTCCTTTCACTGATACTCCACTTTTCCAAGAGCAATGCACCTTTCTAAGTAATAATCCTTATTAACGTGTCCAAAGTATGAGAGAGGAAGCTTTGTTATCCTTGCCTCTCTGGAGCACTCTGGTTGCATTTTCTCCAAGACATATCTGCACGGGATATTCCATAGTCTTTCCACACCACAACTCAAAGGCATCAATTCTTCCTCTGTCATCTTTATCAGTGTTCAACTCTTAGATGCATAGTAAATAACTGAAAAGACTGTCACTTGAATAAGGTGCACTTTAGTCTTTAAACTGACATCACTACTCCTTAGTACTTTCAAGAGGTCCTAGACATCAGATCTGCCCAATTCAATGTCTTGATTTCTTGACTACTGGTACCAAGGGTATTGACTGTGGGTCCAAATAAGACAAGGTCATTGATAATGTCAATGTTTTCTCTATAATCTTGTTTCCTATTGCCCCAGTGATGAGGAGTTTTTGTCTTCTTAATGTTGAGATGCAATCCATATTGAAGACTGTAGTCTTTGATATTCTACAGCAAGCATTTAAGTCCTCCTAACTTTCAACAAGCAAAGTTGTGTTATCTGTGTAAAGCAGTTAAGTATGCCTCATATTGTAATGTCACATTATCCTTCACAGAATCCAGCTTTTCAAATGATTTACTCAACATATAAAAAAAAATAGTATGGAGGAATGATACAGCCCTGAGCCACGGCTTTCTTGGTTTTAAGACATGCGGCATAACCTTGCTCTGTTGGTACAATAGCTTCTTTGTCTAGGAATAGCTTTCATATGTTGTTGTCATTGTTGTTGTATACCATAGACTTGGAACCAACCCATAGCTGACCCTCCAGCGAGTTTTCAAAGGCAGTTAATTGCACAGGA
>NW_006399850.1:2198695-2210732 GCF_000299155.1 Elephantulus edwardii | reverse complement strand
CATGCAATATTATTCAAAATGGGTCACTCTGGAGGACACTATGCTGAGAGAAATATCTCAGTCACAAAAGGACAAACACTGCATAGTGCCACTGTTGTAGAAGGGACAGACATCAGGGTTGGAGTAAGAATGAGAAAAGCTGAATGAATTATCTATTATCTATACTGCATTGAAACGGATGAGGGAGAGAACAGTTTAAAAGCAACATATTATAGGGCATTATGATTATCATAAGAATCAGGAAAGAAGGTTGCAGAGTGGAGTATACTGGGAGTGGGAGGGTGTGGGGGGATTGTATACCAATGAAGGAATTTTTCTTTTCAAAGAGCTGGGGGTGGAGGGCGGGGAGAAAAATGCAACAATGTATGAATAGAAACCCAAAATCTCTGTAAATGTTCATTGAAATTATTAATAAAAAATATCTTGTGTACATGCAACATGCCTGGCACCACAATGCTGAACAGAGTATTAAAAGATTATTAATCTATTAATTTTTATTAATAGATTAATCTTAATAGTTAAAATTATTAATTTTGCATTAGAACTAATTTATCATTTAAATTCAAAGTATATGTGATAAAAATAAACTACGATTAGAGTTTATTTGTTGTTGTTCTTGTGTACCATCAAGTCAGAACTGACTCACAGCTGACTCTTTAGCAGGTTCTCAGAGGCAGTTCATCACGTGGGAGGAGATTGCCAATCTTTGTCCCACAGAGGCAGCTGGTGAATTAGAATTATGTATCTTTGGGGTCCCAGCTTCTTGCCACTAGGACACCAGAGCCCCCTTGAGTATATTTGCTATTGATGTTAAGTGCCGTCGAGTACAATTCACAGTGACCCTTTGAAAAACAAATCTGAAACCTATCCTATCCTGCACCATCCTCACACTTCCTGACAAATATATTTAGAGGATGTCAAAATTAATGTTTAACTTCATTGACTCTAATATTAAAATAAAAATTTTGTGCAAAAGAATTGTCTGAAACTATTGTAACATAACTGGGGTTCAGCTCCATATATTTATCAAGAGACTGAGAAACTGGTTTAAATGAAAATTATGAGTCATTCAATACATATTAAGCAAGAAATAAACATTTACAAAGAGAAACAAGGGTTGGCAATATCCTTCCCAACATAAAAAAACCTTTTGAAGACATCAACATAAATGCTGAAGACTCCAAAAGACACATTCTACTTTCCAAAATTACACATCATCACTTTCCAGGAACAGATACACTAGACCTTACGGCCTTAGACAATCTTTCACTCCACTAAAGCACTTAACACAGAAGACTCTATTTCACTTATTCAGAATCACTGCCACTCAGTCAATTCCAACTCATAGCAACCCTCCTTTAGGTTTCTGAGGTTGTAAATTTTTATGGGTGGTAAATTCCCATCTTTTTCACTTGGAGCAGCTGGTGGCTTTGAACTGCTGACCTTTGTTTAATGTGCACTAATAACACACTATACCACCAAAGATCCACATCATAGTTACTTGCTATAAATCTAACTCATATACTTGGTAATGAGTTCTTAAAGGCAGAGCTGTGTTTTATTTACAGATGTGTTTTCAGTGCCACGTATAGTGACACAATTACAGAAGGAGGTTAAGTGTGACAGTGGTGAGGCTCTTGTCATGTTTTTGTCTATTAATTCCAGCAGCTGTAACACTTGTTGCTAATTTCCACTTCTCATTTTTCTCTTCTATTTTATTTTCATCTTATACAGAAATGATAAGGACATAGAGGTGGTATTATTGTTTCCCTCCCCCAAAGCGTAATTAGCTCTGGTGCCATAGTCCACAGGGAGTCATGCTGCTAACCCAAACGTTGAACATCTCTGACCATTTGAATCTACCAGCTGCTCTGAAGGAGAAAGATGAGCGATCTCCTCTCATGCCATTTATTGACTCCAAAAACCCACTGGAGGGTCAGTTATGATTTGGTTTAGACTCAATGTTTTTTTTAAATCTCATTATATTTATAATCTCCTCTAGTGTGATTAACTGCCTCTGAAAACCCACTGCAGGGTCAGCTATGGGTGAGATCCAACTCTATGGTGTGTGTGTGTGTGTGTGTGTGTGTGTAAATAGAATAAATAAATCAATCAGCCCCACTTTCCTTCTTCAAATTTTAATTGTCACTGAGTATACAATTATCATCTGGAGAAAGAAAGTAAATACTCTTAAACTTCAAAAAGCTATTCTGGTCAAATTCAAGGCCAGAAATAGACAAAAGAGTTTGAGAGACTCTGATTGTATCTAAATTAGTTTGTTCAATTATTTAACAAAAGAATTTGTGTATTTAAACATATGCACACACAAAACAATACTCATTAGAGATTGAAGCCACCATTAAAATTGTTAATACATATTCATAAATGTTTTTAAAGGTGTATCATTTATGCAAGCGACATAAATAGACCTTTGAGTGCTATTCTAATCTTATGTTACAATTATATATTTAGGGCACATTACCCATGGACTAAAAAATTACAAAAATAATGCTTTAATATTCATTATGAATGACTGCCCATAGCAGAGTTTTGAAATGGTCTATCTCATATTCAACAAAGTGTTGAAAGAGTTCTGATTACATCAAACGGTAAGTTCAGCCTCTTCTATTACTTACTTATTGTTGGTATGTACCATAAGAGTCAGAAGTGACTCATACCTGACTCTCCAGCAGGTTTTCAAATTGCACAGGAGGAGATTGCCCATATTTCCCCCATTGAACAACTAGTGGCTTTGAACCACTTACCTTTGAAGTGGCAATCCAAACTCTTACCCACTAGGCCACTGCTACTCATCTAGTTGTATGATTTCAGACAAAATCCTTGTTTCTCTTTGCCTCTGCTTATCACAGTGTATAATGAGAAGAATGAGCTTTGGTAGCCTGGTAGTTAAGGAGTTGCACTGCCAATAAAAAGATACACAGTTTGAATCCATCAGCTATCTGCAAGAGAAAGATCAGCAATCTCCTCTCATGCAATTTTTGTTGTTGTTGTTGTTGTGTGCCATCAAGTTAGAAATGCCCCATAGCTGACCCTCCAGCAGGTTTTCACGGAAGGGGATTGTCCATCCTTCTCCTGTAGAACAGCTGGTGGATTTGAACCATGAACCTTTGGGACTGAAGTGCAACTGCTTATCATGAGGCTACCAGAGCTTCAATTTACAACTCCTGAAAAGTGAAATCAGCTATGAATCATTCCTGACTGAATGAAATGTAACAACAACAAATTAAGAGTGAGCTAGATAGTTTCTTAGATGCTAATTTTAGCTCTAAAAATTTGTAATTTTAATATAACTTAGGCAATTATAATTTTCACTGCCATTCTAATCTTAAAACCTTCCTTCTTTTAAAGAAAACAACAACAAAACCCAAAGCATAACACTCTAAGTATCTGATTATATTATATTATATTTTTTTTATATTATTACAGTGCTCCAGGTTCAAGCCAAAGGTGGGTGACTCGAATTCGTGGCCCTATGGCCTGTCTGTAATTGTTTTTGGTGAAACATTCTTCTAGGTCACATAGCCCTGGTGTGTCCACTTGCTGTACAGAGGTAACTTATGGTTGCTGTGAAGCTGAACACTGTGACACTGATGTGTCAAATGCGGTAATGGTTACCCATGGCGGAAAGTATTTGGTGGCACTCCCTGGTTGAAACAAGCTTGGAAGCAGGAGTTGCATCCACTTCCGTAAATAACTTGCCTCCAGAAACCCTATGAACCTGGAGTAAGAATGAAGTTCACACAAGTGTCGAGGACTTTCATTCATAGGGTCTCTCTGAGTCGCCTATGACTTGATGGCACTTAACAACATCAACAACAATACAGTGCTAGTGCTGTGACTATGCTATTTCCAATTTTTGAAAAGATCTTAAGTGCAGGATATAATTAGGGTAAAAGAAAACAATTTCTGCAGTGCTAAAAATAATAATAGAAAGAAATATCAGAAACTATTGCCTACCTAAAGTACCAATAATAGGATTCAGTGGAAGAAGCATAAGGGACTGGTGATTTACTAAGGAAAGGGGGTGTTGCAATGTGTTATCTAGTTGGAACCAACTCATAGCAAACTTTCTAGCAGATTATTGCAGAGGAGGATATTGCTTATCATTCTCCTGAGAAGAATCGGGCAGGTTTAAACCTCTTACCTTTGGCAGCACAACTGCTTACCCACTAGTCACCAAGGCTCCTCTCCTTTAGTAGAGGTAAAGATTAACAAAAATAGAATCAGCTAGTATAGTTAATTCCACATTCTAGAACGTTGTAACAACCATACAAAATTGGCCTGACAAAAGGTATTGTCTTTAGCCAAAGTAATTTAGAAAAAAATATTATGATGTAAAACGTACCATTCAATAGCAAGAGTTCTGATCATTGGGTGTAGCAAAATTAGTGGTAGGAGCTTTACCTTCACACCGCCACCCTCATTGGGCCTTCAGAATTATATAATGCACAAGCCTGGGAAAGTCCATGTCATCAACAGAGGAGAGAGGCATGTCTTAGGTGTGAAAAAGCATAAAATTCCTTAAAGTACATTATGAAATGGCTTGGTGAAAGCTTGGCATGTAAATACTAAGGTTAGCATAGCCTTTGTTGTAGCTCTACAGAACGTCAAGCACTGTATTTTTGAAATCTTAACATTTTAGAGTGCTTAAAATGAGTACTCTTTCCACTTAATTTGAGCCTTTCCCCCCCTTCTGATGGGTAGACTATAAGGTTTCCTAAGTGCTTTCCTGAAGTCTCTGAATCAAAGAGGTTTGATTGGTTCTTTCCTTCACCTGCTTATTTTATTGTGTTGCAAGATGACTTGGCTTTTCATGTAACCCTGAAAGAAAGGGATTTGTTTACACTCCCCAGAGCATAGGAGGGGAGTTGGGTCTCTGAGCAAGAAGGCAGCTTTGGATAACATTGAGAAGCCAGAATTTGTTGACAAAATTGCATAAAATGAACACATTTTACCCAGATCTAAACAGAAATGGCAAAGTCAACCAATTCAGAGTACTTGATGCAGGAGCTAAAAGTGGTTCCATTTCCTTTGTGAATAAAATATTTTCTTTCCCAGGTGGTGTGAAAACTGAATTAGAATAAGCTATCTTTGTATGACATAATCATGGCATCAGTGGAAGTGAAGGAGCCCTGGTAGTACAACAGGTAAGTCCTATGAGGGGGAAAGTCCCAGAAATCTGCCTTCCATAAGATTACCAAACCAAAACAAAGATGAGTGCCATCAAATCCATTCTGATGCAAAGCAATTTTCCATTGGAAGCTATGAATTTTTACAATAGCAGACTGCCTATCCTTCTTCTGTAGAGAAGTTGGTAGGTTCAAACAGACAATATTTCTGTTAGTGCAACATGTAACACACTACACATCAGAATCCTTTTCTATAAAGGTTAGAGCCAAGAAAGTCCTATGGGGAAGTTCTACTCTGTCACATGGGATGACTATGAATCACAATGACACCCAAAAATATCTAAAGAAGTCATACTTCAAATAAAGTAAAATGGGAAGCTCTGGTGGCCTAGTGGCAAGAGGCTGCACTGCAATCCCCAAAGAAGGTAAAAGGACTGACAAGACAAAGAAGAAATGTCCTAGCTGGTTCACTCTATCCCTTTAATTTAATAGAAAATATTGATTATTGTAATGTAAAATTCTCTGTTAGCCACAGTTTGTTGTGATCCACACAGTCAAAAGCCTTTGCATAGTCAATACAACACAGACATTCTTCTGGTGCTTTCTGCTTTCAGCCAAGATTCATCTAACATTATCTGTTAATATCCCTAGTATCATGGTCTCTTCAAAACCCAGCCTGCACATCTGGCTGTTTGCTGTTGATGTCCTGTTCCAATAATTTTTGGATCATTTTCAGCAGAATCTGGCTTGCATGTGATATTAATGTTATTGTTCAATACTTTCCTCACTCTGTCAGGTCACCTTCCTTTGGAATGGGAACTAATATCAGTCTCTTCCAGTCAGCTGGCCAAGAGGTTGTGCTCCAGATTTCTTGGCACAACTTGGTGAGCATGTCCAGGGCAGCATCTCTTTGCTGAAATACCTCAATTAGTATACCATCAGTTCCTTCGGCCTTGGTTTTTTGCCAATTTTAATGAACATTTACAGAGATTTTGGATTTCCATTCATTCATTGTGTTTTTCTCTCTGCCACCCCACCCCCCACCCCCAGTTTGCTCTTCTCTTAGAAAAGTAAAAGAAAAAATTCCTTTATTGGTATACAATCTGCCCGCCCCCCTGCCCCGAGTACACTCCACTATGCAACCTTCATTCTGGACTCTTGTCACAACCACAACCCCAATCATAAATCACTTTTAAACTGTTCTCTCCCTCATCTGTTTCAATGTTGTATATATAATTTATCCAACTTTTCTCAGTCTTAGCCCAACCCTGATGTCAATCCCATTCTACAACAGTATTTGTCTTTTCGTGACTGAGATATTTCACTCAGCATAATGTTCTCCAGGGTCATCCATTTTGAATAATACTGCATGAGTTCCTTGTTTTTCAATAGAGTGTAGTATTCCATTGTGTCAATATATCAGAGCTTCTCTATCCATTTGTTTGTTGATGGGCACTTAGGTTGTTTCCAACTCTTTGCTATTGTGAACAAAGCTGCAATAAACATGGACACAGGATATGAATAGACACTTCACCAAAGATGACATTCAGATGGCAAACAAGCACATGAAGAAATGTTCAAAATCCCTAGCTCTAAGAGAGATGCAAATCAAAACAACCAGGAGATATCATCTCACGCCAGTAAGAATAGCAACATTTAACAGAACAGCAAACAACAAATGCTGGCGAGGTTGCGAAGAAACTGGAACCCTTTTTCACTGGTGGTGGGAGTGTAAAATGGTGCAACCACTATGGAAGGCAGTATGGTGCTTTCTCAAAAAGTTGCAAATAGAAATACCATTTGACCCAGCAATTCCTCTACTGGGAATATACCCTAAAGAACCCAGGCAGATAAATGCACACCCATGTTTATTGCGGCTTTGTTCACAAGAGCTTGAACTTCTTGATCACCACAGGCTATTGTTTATACGTGTTCATGAAATTCTTCTGTGTCAGTCAATTCCTTTTTTGGTACAGTGACTCTGTATACTCCTTCCATCTTCTTTTAATGCTTCCTGGATTATTTAATATTCTGACCAAAGCATACTTAAATATTGTAACTTGAGGCTTGAATTTGTTCTTTAGTTCTTTCAGCTTAAGACATGCTGAGAGAGTTTGGCCCTTTTGATTTTCTGACCTGAGTTCTTTTCACATTTCATTATAATACTTTGCTTTGTCTTCCCACGCTGCCCTTTGAAATCTTCTTTTCGGTTCCTTAATTTTTTTATTTCTGCCCTTTGCTTTGACTTCTTGGTGCTCTAGTGCAATATTCAGAGTCTCATCTGACATCCACCTCGGTCTTTTCCTTCTCTGTCTTTCTAATGACCTTTTGCATTCTTCATGGATGATGTTCTTGATATCCTCCCACAGCTCATCTAGTATTTGCTCATTAGTACTCAAGGCCTCAAATATGTCCTGAGATGGTTTTGAAATTCAAGTGGGAAAGACTAAAGATCAAATTTTGGTTCCCATGGACTAGGTTTAATTTTCCTCAGTTTCAGCTTGAACTTGCCTATGTAAGTAGTTGGTGGTCTGTTCCACATCAGCATCTGGCCTAGTTTTCACAGCTGAAATTGAGCTTCGCCAGCGATTCTTCCCACAGATGTAATCAATCTGATTGCTATGCATACCATCAGGTGAAATCCATGTGTATAGGCTGCATTTATGCTTCTTATAAAAAGTATTTGCAATGAAAAAAAAATCATTGTACAGAATCCTATCATTCTGCTAAGTCTTTTTTCCCCACTACTGATCCTTCTTCCCTGTTTCCAACTTTTACATTCCAATCACCCATTATTATTAATGTATCTTGATTATACATTCAGTCTATTTCTGACTGCAAAAGTTGGCAGAAATCTTCTATTCCCTCCTTTTTGGCTCTACTTGTTGGTAACAATATAAAATAGATAGGTGAAACAAAAAAAAATAACATATATTATCCAATAATGGGAAGAAAAACTTTTATAATAAGTTTGCACTCAATATTGCTGGTTTTTAAAGTTGTTGTGGGGTGTGTGTGTGTGTGTGTGTGTGTGTGTGTGTGTTTTGTTTTGTTGTGGTTTTTTTGTTTTGTTTTGTTTTTACTGAGGAACTTGTTCTAACATGCAGGATGTTAACGCTGTCAGCCACAGAGCTAATCAGCTATGACAGCCATTTTGTCCTGTAAAGAGAAAGTAAATGGTACGCTCTCCATCACCCACCCCAGAATTCAGGGCCGTAGCGTGAATTGCCTGCCCCAGTCTGACTTGTTAGTCACAGTAAGGGTCAGGTATTTTCTTCAACGGCTAGACAGCCTTGAAACTTAAAACTTCCACACAGGAAACAATGTTTAGACTTTTGTCTATATTGACTCATCAACTCTTTACTAGACAAGAGGACAAATTTAGAAAGAAATCACAAGTCCTTGCAGTTTCCTCACAATATGAATTATTATAATAAGAAATATCTCAATAAATAATAAGAATATTAACATAACTTCCCCTTCTGCCTGAGTCATAAATAAGAGTATTCAACTAAAAGAAAAAACACATTCACTAATAACTATAGGGATATTTGTAAGAGAACTGCAGTGAAGGCAATAGCCCTAAGATATAGTAAGTACAAAAAGCTAGATTCAGGATACCTACACAATCTGACTCTTTTGCGTAAAAATTTTAAATCCATTGCCACTGGATCTGTCCCAACTCACAATTCTCCATCTGGTTTCTGAGGCAGTGAATTTTTATGGGAAGACTGCTGCATCTTTTTCCCATGCAATAACTGGTAGACTTGAATCAACAACTTTTCAATTAGTACCCCAACACAAAACACACTATGCTAGCAGAAGTGCTTATAAAAACTATATAAATATACACATTTCAGTCTGAAAGAATACATAACACTCTTCTTAGAAAAGGACTTTTTTTTTTCTGGATGTGGGGTCAAGATTGGTGGAAGATCTATCAACAATCTGTGTTATGCAGATGACACAACCTTGCTTGCTGAAACTGAGGAGGACCTGACGTGCTTGCTGCAGAGGGTCGAGGACTGCAGCCTCCAATATGGATTGAGGCTCAATGTCAAGAAGACAAAGATTCTCACCACTGGACCAATTGGTAGCATCAGGATGGATGGTGAAGAGATTGCGATTGTTCACAGCTTTAGTTTGCTTAGCTCCACAGTCAACACTCTTGGCACCAGTAGCCAGGAAATTTAAAGGCATATTGCTATGGGAAAGTCTGCTGTTAGGGACCTCTCCAAAGTATTGAAGAGCAACAGTGCCCCTCTGGAGACTAAGGTGAGTCTGATACAGGACATGGTCTTTGCTGTCACCTGTTATGCATCAGAGAGTTGGACAATGACTAAGGAGGATAGAAGGAGAATTGATGTCTTTGAGCTGTGGTGCTTGAGAAGAGTATTGAATGTATTGTGGACTGCCAAGAAAACAAACAGATTCAGCCTGGAGAGGGTTAAACCAGGCTGCTCCTTGGAGGCAAGGATTCTGGGGCTTCGTCTGATATACTTTGGACATGTTGTAAGGAGGGACTGGTCCTTGAAGAAGAACATAATGCTTGGGAGGGTGGAAGGACAGTGCAGGAGGGGAAGGCTGATGCTCCACCTTTCTAACGATGACTTCCTTTTTTCCAGGGAATAGCCCCTCCTAGCAATGTGTCCAAAATATGAGAGATAATACTTCACTATCCTTACCTTTAAAGAGCATTCTGGCTGCACCTTTTCCAAGACATACCTGTTCCTTTCGGCAGTCCATGGATATTCAGTACTCTTCTCCAACACCACACCTCAAAAGCATCTTCTGTCATCCTTATTCATCATTCATCTCTCAAATTCATAGCAAGTAATTGAAAAGACCATAGCCTGAATCTGGTGCACCTTAGTCTTTAAAATTACATACTTGTTCTTCAGTATTTTGGAGAGGTCCCTAACAGTGGATTTACCCAAAGCAAGTCCTCATCTCCTGTCTGCTGGCACCAGGGGTGTTGACTGTGAATTCAAATAAGATGAAATCATTGATAGTTTCAATCCTTTTCCATCTATCATGATGTTTCCTATTGGCCAAGTGGGGAGGATCCTTTTTTCTTGATGTTGAGATGCAATTCATATTGAAGGCTTTATTCTTTGATCTTCTGTATCAAGCACTTCAAGTTCTCCTCACTTTCAGCAAGCAAGGTTTGTCTTCTGCATAAAACAGGTTCT
Source organism: Elephantulus edwardii (assembly GCF_000299155.1). NCBI lineage: Eukaryota > Metazoa > Chordata > Mammalia > Macroscelidea > Macroscelididae > Elephantulus > Elephantulus edwardii. The sequence goes on along the minus strand of NW_006399850.1, from coordinate 2,200,390 downwards.
GGATGAGTCTTCCCCTAATGCTGATGTCATGTTTTTCTTCATAGAGTCTGTCTTCAAAAATTATTTGCTCAGCTTACAGATTGAATTATGTATGGAAAAAAGATGCAACCATGACAAACATCTTTTCTTGTTTTAAACCATGTAGTATTCCCTTGTTCCAATTCGACTACAGCTTCTTGATCCAGGTGTAGAATATTTATGAGCACAATTAAATGGCGTGGATTCCCATTCTTCTTAATGTTAGCCACAGTTTGTTGTGATCCATGTATTATCCCTAAAATTTTCCTTTGATTTCAGCATGTCTTTCATTACTAGAAATATGTTGCATTAACAACCAAAAAAATTCAAAGCAAAAAATAATTAAGTGATGTAAGAGTAATTGTCATATTTTACTCTATTTTGACAGACTTAGTTAAGTCATTTTACACATTTATTTATTTAACAAATTTTATTATAAATTTATCAAGGACTTGGCTATTTGAAGTCAGAGGAAGTTGTCAGCATACTTACAATTCTCTAGTATACCCAGTCATCATTAAATTACACACATACACACACATAGAATTAATGGATGGACAGATGAATAGATGGGTAGTTAAGCTAGCAAGAATACTAAGACATTTCTAATTTATCACTCATCTTGGCTAACTGGTAAGGTAAACAAATAACTATTCTGGAAAGCCATTCTTCTTAACAATATTGATGTTTGCAGTAGATTTGCAATTGCTAGTTTTTATAGCACTATTTGACAGAGAATTTTTCACCTCATTCACTCATAGTTTTTCAATTTTGTATATGCTGCATGAGTAAAAAATCCACTAAACCAATTTTCAAGAGTTTTCAAGAGCATTAAGTCCTTAAAGAATTCTATTTGCCTCACCAAAATGTAAAACTTCTTCCCTTGGTTCTTCCATTATCATCCTACAACGGATAGGATGACATACTCCATCAATTGTAGCATAAGCACACACACACAAAAGGAAAATAAATACATCAAAGAGACATCTATTTTATTAACCTACGGTTGAGTTATTGGAAAGCAAGTTTTCCTGTAAATATTTATAGCAATATTTGGCCTATCTTTATTTTGGATGTTTTATTCTAAATGTTGAAAGGTGAGGGGTTATTTTTGCTGTTAATGTACTGTGTCATGTATTTAACTATGGAGTGTGTAACAGTAGAATATATAAACTATGTGATAATACCATGTGATCTGAAAAAACAAACAGTTGTAAGAAAAATAAACACAGCCTGATAAAATGCAACACTTTTTCTCTTACTAGTGATAAAAGGGCAGGAAAGTCAACTGAGAGGGAAGACCTCAATATCACCAAGAACGATCTTACAAGAGTGGAGCATATTCTTTTGAACTCAGATCTCTGTGCCAGGAAGTTCCTTGATTCTGAAGAATGCCCAGACACAGGGAGATCTGCAAGGAAATCCAGGCCTACATGTTGTTGTTATTGTTATGTGCCATCGAGTCACTTGTGACTCATAGTGACCCTATGTATAAGAGCCCTAAATGCTGCTCTACCCTCTGCCAACCTCGCCATCTCCGACTCACTCATTCCCACCACCCCAGTCACAGAATCAATCCATTTCATCGAGGGTCTTCCTCACCTGCGCCATCCCTCCACTCTCCCAAACATGATGTCCCTCTCCAAGGACCAGTCCCTCCTTGCAACATGCCCAAAG
>NW_006399850.1:2191094-2198140 GCF_000299155.1 Elephantulus edwardii | reverse complement strand
GATAGATAGATAGATAGATAGATAGATAGATCAGGAGTATTATCCACTTCCTAAACAACATAACTCTGAAAACTCTATGAACTTTGAGAAATGACAATAGTTATAGAAAGGGTTCGATATCTTGTTCATAAGGTCACTTTGAGTCTTACTCCACTCGACAGCAATGAACAATAAAAACAACAGACATATGTACGTGTGTGTGAAAAAGTGCTACCCTCTCTAACTGGCTTAAATTCTTATTTTCCCCCTCCCTATTGTTTTTTCTAATGCTCCTTTGCCATAGCCCTAGGATAGTCTTAAGAACTTTTCCAATAACTTCTTAGTCTTATCACTTCTTCTGACTTGGGACCTTGGAGAATATTTGCTCACTAACTATACATTGTCGGAACAACTTATAAGCCATTATGACTCCTTACTTGTAAAACTAAAGATGTTAATTTGAATTAACTAATATTACATACAGTTTAAACAATTGGGATTTTCATGCCTCTTAAAAGTTTATTTTATATGAAGTTATAGAAGTCACGCTTTAGGGTTATATTTCTTAATCTGCTGATGAGCTCCCTAACAACTACCAATAGACCTCAAAGTTTCACCAACTCTGTCTAAAGAGTTAAACTACTCTGGAATATCTAGCAATAACTGAATACAATCAAGTAAACTGGTTCACAGCCCCAAGATTGAAGCTAACATGAGTAACAGATTAGGATTGATAGTTTGGATAAACATTCACAATTTGGTGTTTCACCACTAAAAGACTAGTAAGAGTCAAGAATTGATGGGCATTATGTAGATTTAGAATAGTGTGTATTCATTTTTAAGATAAATTAAGAAAACTTTGTTATTCTGTGACTTCTAATAAATATCAGATGCTGTTGATTAGATCCCACCTCATGGTGATCCTTTTTTGTGTCAGAGTAGAATTATATTTCACAGGGTTTTCAGGACTGTTGCTGGGGTTTTTTTCTGGATAGATTTCCAGACCTTTTTCCCAAGATGACAAGTGTTGTTATAGTTGCTGTCTATAGGTGCTATCAAATTGAATCACTTGGGCTCAAAGCAACCCTATGTATGATAGATTTGAACCTTATCCTAACACTAACTATTCTCATCATCTCTGATATGCTATAGCTCATTCATACAGTCATTATGTCAATCCATCTTGTTGAGGGTCTTCCTTTCTCTGACCTTTCCCAACATGATGTCTTTTTTCATGGACTGGCCCCTTCTGATAACAGGACCAAAGTGTCCGAGACAGAATTTCACCATCTTTGCCTCTAATGAGCACCCTGGTGCATTTCCTCTAAGACATACTTGTTTGTTCTTTTGGCAGTCCAATGGATGTTCAGTACTCTTCACAAACATCACAATTCAAAACCATCAATTTTTCTTGTCATCCTTATCCAGTATCCAACTTTCAGATAGATAGGAAGATACATACTGAAAATACTATGGCTTGAAACAGGGGCACCTTAGTTTTTAAGTTGACATTTAGAAATTTGGAAAGGTCTTTGACAGCAGATTTCCACAATACATCAAGTCTTCTCTATTCTTTCAAGTTTTAGCTTCTTTTGTTTTTTGTTTGTAGTGAAACTTATTTTCTTGTGATCTTAACGAAAGTTTACAGATAATTTAGATTTTCATTTATTCATTGTTGCACATTTTCCTCCTACCCACTAAGTTCAATTTTTTAAAAGAAAATATTTATTCATTGTTGCATAACTTCCTCCCTTCCCCCAAACCTTCCCCCAGTCCACTTTGCTATGCGCCTCTTATTCTGGACTAGTGTCATAAAAATAATGCCTAATCATATATTCCTTTTAAATAGTTCTTTCCTTTATCTGTTCCAACGCAGTGTTCCTCATTTAACCCATCTTTTCTTAGTTTTCCCCCACCCTCATGTCAGTCTTGTTTTATAACAGTGATGTTAGGCAGTATTTGTTGTTTTGTGACTGAGAGATTCAATTCAGCATAATGTCCTTCAGAGTCACCCATGTTGTGCAATATTTTATGAGTTTCCTGTTTTTTACTGCTGCGTAGTATTCCATTGTGTGAATGTACCATGGTTTTTTTATTCATTCACTTGTTAATGGACACTTGGGTTGCTTCCATCTCTTTGCTATTGTGAATAATGCAGTAGTAAACATGGATGTGCATATATCTGTTTAGGTGCCAGCTCTGGTTTCTTTAGGGTAAATTCCTAGTAGTGGAATTACTGAGTCAAATGGTATTTCTATTTCCATCTTTTTGAGAAAACACCGTACCACCTTCCATGGTAGTGGTTGTTACAATTCTTTTGATTTCTTGACTGCTGAGACCATGGATATTGTGAATTCAAGTAAACTGAAGTAACGGACAATTTCAGTCTTTTCTCCATCAATCATGATGTGACTTATTGGTTCAGCATTGAAGACTTTTGTTTTCTTAAAATTGAGATTTAATTCATATTGAAGACGTTGGTTTTCTGCAGTGTTTCAAGTTGTCGTTGCTTTCTGCAAGCAAGGTTATGTCATTTACATGACATCACATTCTTCACTTATTTGCTTCAAATTATCCTTCAATTATTTCCTGAGTATACAAATTAAACACAGAAAGAATACAGCCCTAACACATATCTTTTCTGATTTTAAACAATGCAGTGTTCTCTTTGCTATGTTTTGACAATAGCTTCTTGGTCTATGTATAGATGTCTCATGAGCACAATTAAGTATTCTGGGTTTCCCTTTCTTCTCAATGTTATCCATAATTGGTTCTGATCCACACAGTTATATTTATAGGTACTCTGTGTACAACAGAAAGAAACTGTTCATTTCTGTGCCATCATCACACATGTTGCTGTGTTTGCATACATTGTTTTAATGACTATATCAATCCACCTCATAAAGGTATTTCTTTTTTCACTGGTCTATTGTATCAACATGCATGATGTCATTCTCTAAGAACCAACCCTTTCAGATAACACTCAAAGTATGTGAGAACTCCATTCATCCTTGCTTCAAGGAGTACTTTGCTTTGATTTCTTCTAAGGCATGTTTGTTTGTTCTTTTGACAGTCCATGGTGTATTCATTATTCTTCTGCAGCACCACAACTCAAACACAAAAATTTCTCTTTTATCTTCATTATTCATTGTCCAATCACCACATGCATATCTTGTTATTCTTAAATGTTGTTGAGTCAAGTATGAGTCATAGCAACCCTATAAACAACAGATCTGAACCCTGTATTATCCTGTGCCATCTTCACACTCCTTGACACACTAGAGCCTATTGCAGCAGTCACTGTGTTGAGGGTCTTCCCCTCCTTTTCTGGTCCTCCAACCTTCCAAGCATCATGTCCCTCTACAAGGTACAGACCCTTTTAGCAACATGCTTGAAATATGTAAGGTGAAGCCTCATCATCTTTGCCTCCAAATAGCACTCTGGCTGCACCCTTTCTAAAACATATTGGCATTAGCAGTTAGGAAATCAAAAGACAAGTTGCATTGGGAAAATCTGCTGTCAAGGATATTGAGAGAATACTGAAATGCAATGATGTCAGTTTAGAGACTAAAGTGCACCTAATCCAGTCCATGGTCTTTGCAATTACCAAGGGCTGGACAATGTCTAAGGATGACAGAAGAAGAACTGACACCTTCAAGTTGTGGAGAAGAGTCTTGAACATACCATGGACCACCAAGAAAACAAATAGGTCTATCTTGGATAGGTTAAACCAAGCTCTCCTTGGAGACTAGGATTTTTAAGCTCTATCTCATATCCTTTGGGCACGTGGCCAAGAGAGACCTATCCTTGTAGAAGGGCATCATTCTTAGAAGGGTGGAGGGACAGTGTAGGAGAGGAAGACCCTGGATGAGATGGATTGATATATGAACTGGGACAATGGGGGTTGGTGTGTCAGAATCAGTGAGACTGGCTCTGGACAGGGCAGGCTTCAGAGCTGCTATACATAGCGTCGCTATGGGTCACAGGTGACTCAATGCCACACAACAACAGCAACAAAAACAACAACTTTTAGCAGTCCATGAGATGTCCGGTGCTTCTCTCCAACACCACAGCTAAAAGGCATCAATTCTTCTTCTGTCATCCTCATTAATTTCCCAGCTCTCAGATGCATAGCAAGTGATTGGAAAGACTGTGGCCTGAATCAGATGCACCTTGGTCCTCAAACTGACATCATTACTCCTCATTAATTTGGAGAGGTCCTTAACTGCAGACTTTCCCAATGTTATGCATCTCCTTATTTCCTGACTGTTGGTACGAAGGGTGTTAATTATGGATCCAAGTCAGATGAAGTTGTTAACAGTTTCAATCTCTTCTCCATCAATCATGATCTTGTTGTTTTCCAAGAAAAAACATGCATAAAAGGCAATTGAAAATACTATGGCTTATGAAAATCACACCATAGTCCTTAAAGTGATGTTCTTTAGTACTTTTAAAAGTACTTGGGCAGCAAATTTGCCTAATTCAATATATTATCTGATTTTTTGACTACTGATCCCATAGGTTTGATTTTGGATCAAATTAAAAGGGAATCCTTCATAACTTCAATATTTTTCTCCATTATAATTATGTTGTTTATTGGTCCAGTTGTGAGGCTTCCCCCTCTTTATGTTAAGGTGTAATCTATACTGAAGGCTTTAATAGTCTTGGGATATAATTTATAAATTCTTCTTGTCTGTCATTTTGAAAAAGCAGAGTTGTATCATTTAAATATTGCTAAATTGTTACTGAATTTCCTCTAATCCCTGAGCTACATCCTTCTTCATATAGTCCAACTTATAGAATGATTTATTAAGCAGATGACTAATAGGTATAATAAACATTGATGTACATATTTCCCGATTTTAAACCACATGGCATCTCCTTATTCTGTTTGAATGATTGCTATGATCAGATTCTGCATGAGCACAATTAAGTGTTCTTCTATTCCCATTATTTGCAATACTATTAATAATTTGTTATTATCCATGCAGTTGGATACATTGTTCTTGTTGCTATGTGCTGATTACTGCGTTGCAATTCATAGTGATCCTATGAACAAGACATACGAACCTGGCCCTATCCTATGCCTCCTCACCAACTCTGATATACTGGAACTGATTGTTACATTCACTGTGCCAATCCGTCTTGTTGAGGTTACTCCTCTCTTTGCACTGACCCTCTGCCTTTTCTAAAATAATATCTTGCCCAATGACTTGTCCCTCCTAACAACATATTCAAAGAATGTGAGACAAAGCTTCACCATCCTTGCCTCTAAGGAGCACCCTGGTTGTGCTTCCTCCAAGACATATTTGTTTGTTCTTTTGGCAGTCCATGGATATTGTTTATAGTGTTTTCAATATCCTATTGCTTCAGAAATGGGGAACCAATACTTCTTCCTAGTCTGTCTCAGTATGGAAGCATATGACCAAGAACCAATGATGATGAAGAAGTTCAAACTGCACTGAAGGCATTGGCAAAAAATAAGGCCTGAGGAATGTATGGAACACAAATTGAACAATAAACAGAAGAAGCCTTGTACATGCTCACCAAGTGATGCTAGGAAGCCTGGAAGACAGATACCCGGATAACTGACTGAAAGAGATCCATATGTGTTCCCATTCCTAAAAAAGGTGACTCAATAGAATGTGGAAACAATTGAACAATATAATTAATATTGCATGCAAACAAAACTTTGCTGAAGATTATTAAAAATGGCTGGAAAATTACATTGACAATGAACTTCCAGAAATTCAAGATTGATTTAGAAGAGGCCATGACACCAGAGATATCATAGCTGATGTGACACAGATCTTGATGGAAAATACAGAGTACCAGAAGGATGCCTATTTGCTTTTTTTTTTTTTTACTATGCAAAGGTATTTGACAGTATGGATCACAAAAAATTACGTCTAACATTGAGAAGAATGGGAATTCCAGAACACTTTATTATGCTCATGCAATTGTGCTGAACCAAGATCTATATTAAGAAGCTGTCATGCAAACACAGCAGGGGAACACTACATAGTTTTAAATCAAGAAATTCAGTGTGTCAGGGCTGTATCCTTTCTTCATACTTACTCATATCTTTATGCTGTGAAAATCATAGGAAAAGCCGGACCTTATGAATGAGAATGTGGTATCAGGATCAGAGAAAGACTCATCAGCAATCTGCATTATACAAATGATTCGACTGTGGTTGCAGAAAGTGAAAAAATTTGAAGTACTTGCTGTAGAAGATTAAAGACTGAAGTATTCAATATGGGTTACATCTCAATGCCAAGAAATAAAAAAATGTTCACACTACTGGGCCAATTTGGCAACATCATGATTAGATAAATAAAAGACTGAAGTTGTCAATAATCTCATCTTACTTGGCTCAACAATCAATACCCATACTACTGGCAGTCAAAAAAAATCAAAAGATGTGTCACAGTAGGAACATCTCTATTTTTCCCAAGTGCTAGCAAAAACATCAATTTAAAGACTAAGATGTGTCAGATTCATATCATGGTCTTTTCAATTATTTGCTATGCACCTAAAAATTGGACAATGAATAAGTATGACAGATGAAGAATTGATGCTTTGGGATTTCAGTCCAGTGGTGAGGGCTCAAAATTAAAAATTAGGGAATTGGTAACAGTAATGAGGTTGGACATTAAATGATTGAATTTTTCAGAATCCATGGCATATTCATTACAATTACTTTCTATAAAAGATACAAATGGTGACTATACACATGGACGTCACCTGACGGACTACAGATGAATCAGATTGACAATGTCTGTGAGATGCTCAATTACAGCAGTCAAAACCATGTCAGGTACTGACTATCAAACAGAACATGAATTATTTCTGTGCAAGTTCAACTGAAACTGAAGAAAATTAAAACGAGGTCACAATAACAGAAATAGGCTTGAGTCATTAAACACTAATTATTAAAGACCAACCGAATGTGGAAACTACAGAACAATTTCACTGATTTCACATGCAAGCAAGATTTTACTGAAAATTATCCAAAAACGACTGGAACAGCACATCAACAGAGAACTACCAGAAGTCCAGGCTGG
>NW_006399850.1:2188375-2189892 GCF_000299155.1 Elephantulus edwardii | reverse complement strand
GATAACATCAAGGATATCATCCACAAAGGAATCAAAAGTCAAAGGACAAAGATAAAACCAAAAGGATGTCAGAAAAGATGCTGAAATTTGCACTGTAAAGACAAAAATCCAAAACAAATGGAAGAAATGCTAAAATCAAAGGATTGAACAAAATATTTCAAAAGGTAGCCAAAGAAAACAAAGCAAAGTGATATAACAAAGTGTGCAATGAGTTGGAATCAGAAAATAAAAAGAGAAAAATTCACTTAAGTATTTCTCAAGCTGAAAGAACTGAAAAAGGTCACTAAAAACACATGTATTGCTAAAGCCCTGTCCATGGATTTCTTCCAGTCAATTAGCTAAGTGTCTATCAAAAATTTCTTAGTATGGCCTGGACTGCTCTCCTGCTGGGAGCACTACACCCAGTTCCAATTTCTGGAGATCCTCCACTCCATTTATCTTCCTGGAGGCCACCTGGCCCCACCACCTGGACTCCCAAACTAGCCACCTGGAGAACCTGGCCTTACTACCTGGAAGATGTGACCCGGCTACTTGGACACCTCAGCCTGCTGCCTGTAGGATGACCTCTCTGAACTGTACCAGAGACACCAATATCACAGGTGAAGTAATTTCCTCCACCCACCCCCCTTCCAGAGCCTGAGCTTGAACTGCCTTTAGCCTCAGGCAATTTGGACCTGCCTAGCTGCAGAAGTTCCCTAACAGAGAAGGCTGCTAATTCACAGGCCATATCTCTCTGCACTTGAAGCAAGTCTTCCCTTGAGTCAAAAGATCAGAGAGAAACACAAGCAGGATAGTTGCCCCACCTTCTTCTATAGTAGTGATTTCCTGAACTTAGATTGTCAGACCAAGAGCCTGTGAAGACCTTAAGTATGAAAAGCTCTACCACAGAAATGACACAGAAAAAAGCAGAGTACCTCATATCCTACACAAACCCAGAACAAGATGTCACCCCAAAAAGTGACACATTATCAATGGATTTCCTGAAGCCAGAAAGTTTGATGGAACTTTCTGACACAGACTTCAAAAGAACAATGGTTGAACATTTTCAATGGATGAAAGAAAAACTCAAAGAATTACAAGACTCTGCAAGAAAAAAACAAGAGGAACTTAAAAGACCAATCCAAGACAATGCAGATAAAACAAACAAGATATTAAAGGCTCTAGAAAATCAAGAAACCACAATCTTGAATACGAGGACTAATGTTTCCCTTTTCAGTGATGCTGTCAATATGTTGGAGGGACATATGAACAGAGTTAAAGAGATGGAACACAGAACCATTGAAATAAAAGATAGAAGTGTCACCACTGATCTGCTAGAACAAAAAACAGAATTTTTAAAAAAAAAGGAAAAAAAAAAGAGAAAGCCAAAGAATAATGTTGGACACCATCAGGAGGAATAACATGCACATAACTGGAATCCCAGAACAGGAAGAAGCAGGTAAAGACAGGGAGAAAGTTGTGGAAGAATTGCTAGAAGAAAATTTTCCAGGCATAATACAGAATGAGAGAATATATAT
>NW_006399850.1:2178081-2184319 GCF_000299155.1 Elephantulus edwardii | reverse complement strand
CCAAAATCTCTGTAGATGTTCATTGAAATGAAAAATAAACAACCTAAATTAAAAAAAAAAGACAAGAGAAGGGAATAAGACGTGTCCAAATTGGCAAAGAGGAGGTAAAATGATCTCTATATGCAGATTATATGATAGTATACTTAGAAAACCATAAAGACTCAGTGAGAATGCTACCAGATATAGTCAACCAATTCAGCAGTGGCAGGATTTAAGTTCAACATACAAAAATCAATTGGATTTCTCTACACTGTAGAAAAGAATACATAAATGTAGCTAAGAAAAATAATACCCATTATAATAGCTAACCACAAGATTAAATACTTGGGAATCTAACTAGAAACACAAAAGACCAATTCAAAGAAAATTACAAAACATTACTTCAAGAAATACAAAGAGACCCGGATAAATGGGTAGGAAAACTCAGTATCATGAACATGACAATTCTGCCAAACGCAATCTACAAGTTCAATGCAATACCAATACAACTACCAATTCCATTCTTCAACAAGATGGAAAAGGCAATTTCCAATATATATCATCTGGAATGAAAAGAGACCCCAAATAAGTATAGCACTCCTGGAAAAGCAAAACAAAGTAGGAGGCATCTCAGTCCCTGATCTCAAATTTTTCTACACAACCTTGGTGGTCAAGACAGCATAGTTCTGGTACACTGAAAGACACATAGATCAATGGGATAGAATTGAGAGCCCTGAAATCAGCTCATCTACCTATGCCAACTGATTTTTTACAAGGAAATGTAATCACTTAAGAAGGGAAACAAAAGCCTCTTTAAAAATAGAGTTGGCAAAACTAGAAAAATATCTGTAGGAAAACTCATACCATACACAAAAACCAACTCCAAGTGGATCAAGGACCTAGGACTAAAACCAAGAACTATAAACTTCATCACAGAAAAGTTTGGAAGAACTCTAGAATCTTGAATCCACAACACAAACAGTCTTCCAAGCATCCTGAAAAGCCTATAATCAGGAGATAATAAAATAGATAATTGGGACCTTCTAAGAATCAAATTCCTATGCACATCAAAAAATTTCCCCAACAGGGTAAAAATGAAGCCCACAGACTGGGGGAAAAAATATTTGGTAATGACGTGTCTGATAAGGGATTTATATTTAGAATTTATAGAATATTCCAGCACCTCACAAGATAAAGGCAACAACCCAATTGCAAAATGGGCACATGATATGAACAGATACTTCACCAAAGAAGACACTCAGATAGTGAACAAATAAATGAAGAAATGTTCAAAATCCCTAGCTTTAAGAGTGATGCAAATGAAAACTATGAGATATCATCTCATCCCAATAACAACAGCAAGTTCAACAGAGCAGCAAACAAATGCTGGCACGGTTGTGGAGAAATTGAAACCCTTATTCACTGTTGGTAGTACTGTCAAATGGTACAACCACTATGGAAGGCAATATAGTGCTTTCTCAAAAAGTTGGAAATAGAAATACCATTTGACCTAGCAATTGCACTGGGAATATACACCAAAGAAACCAGAACTTCCACCCAAGCAGATATATGCACACCCATGTTTATTGCTGCATTGTTAACAATAGCAAAGAAATGCAAGCAACCCAAGTGCCCATCAACAAACAAATGGATTGAGAAGTTGTGGTATACACACAATGGAATACTATGCAGCATTAAGAAAAAAAAACAACAACAAGGAACTCACAAAATCTACAAAATGGGAGACCCTGCAGGACATTATGCTGAGTTAAATATCTCAGTCACAAAAGGACAAAGGCTGCATAATGCCACTGTTATAAAACAGGACTGACACTGGGAGTTGAGGGAAACTAATAAAAGAGGGGATAAATAATGAACAATGCATTGGAACAGAAAAGGGAAAGAATTCTTTAAAAGGAACATATGATGATATATCATTTGCATGACAAAAGTCCAGAATAAGAGGTACACAACAAAGTGGATGGGGGTGGAGGGAACTGAGGATATTGTGCCACAATGAATGATTTTTTTAAAGAGAAAAGCGAAGTGGAGGGGGATAGGGAGGAAAATGTGCAACAATGAATGAATAGAAATCCAAGTTCTCTGTAAAAATTCATTAAAATCACAATAAAAAATTTCACACACACACATAAAGAAAGAACTGAAGAACAAATTCATTCTTCAAGTCTCAATACTGCAAGATGCTATGGGCAAAATTTTGAATGATATAGGGGGCACCAAAAGAAGATGGAAGGAACACACAGAGCCTCTGTATTGGCTAACACAGAATGCCTTGAGGTGGGCTCAAAAAGCAAACCTTTCAATAAGTAGCAGACCTTGTCAATTTTTTACATATCAAGAGACTCTGACTATTAGGACATTGCCCCAGTGGTAGAGTAAGTTATCTGTGATAAGCTCCTACACTTTAGTCAAAAACAAGAACCCAACATCTAGTTGTTCTAGTCCATAGATACCCTCTGTTTCTAAGATTGTAATTCTTTGTGGGGGAAGACTTTACATCTTTCTCCTGCAGAACCTCTGGTGGAATAGAACCACCAACCTTTAAATAACAACCCAACACAAATTACACTATGCCAACAGAGCTCCATCATCAGCTTGTTACTGTTATGTGCCATCAACTCAACTAAGACTCATGTTTTTGTTGTTGTTGTTGTTGTTAGGTGCTGTTGAGTTGAGCACGACTCATAGCGACTCTATGAACAAAAGATCAGAACCTTGTTCTATCCTGCGCCATCCTCACACTTACTGACACACAAGAGCCCATTGCAGCAGTCACTGTGTCATTCCACCTGGTTGAGGGACTCATAGTGATCCTATAAACAATGGCTCTGAAACTTACCCTATCCTGAGCCAGTCTCACCATCTGACACACTTGATCCCATTGCTACAGCCACTGTGTCAATCCTTCTTGTCAAGGATCTTCCTCTCTTTTGCTGACCCTCCACCTTTCCAAGCATGATGTCCTTCTCCAAGGACTGTCTCCTGACAACATGTCCAAAATATGTGAGAAGGAATTTCTAAATATTTGTCTCTAAGGAGCAACTTGATTTCACTCTCCAGGATAGACCTATTTGTTCACTTGGCTGTCCATCCAAATGCTCTTCTCCAGTACCTTAACTCAAAGGCATCAATTCTTCTTCTGTCATTTTTAATCACTGTCCAGATTTCAGATGCATAGCAAACAATTGAGAAGACCATAGCTTGGATCAGGCGCACTTTAGGCTTTAGACTGACACAATTGTTCTTTAGTACTTTAGAGAGGACCATGACAGCAAATTTTTTCCTACGCAACTGGTCTTTTGATTCCCTAACTGCTGATGCCACGGGGTTTGATTGTGGTTTAAAATAAGACAAAATTATTAATAATTTTAATCCTTTCCCTGTCTATCACAATGCAGCCTATTGGCCTGGTGGTGAGAATTGTTTTTCTTGATATTCAGATGTAACCCATATTGAAGGTTGTAGTTCTTTTATTCAAAGGAAAATATAAAACTAACCAAAGAAATAAAGTATTCTATGTATTAACTTTATCAGTGGCAATTACCAATGATACACAAATATCTTCCTTATGAAATTATATTGTCAAAACTGTCTGTTATCTACTAGCAGTAGTACAGAACTATTGAGCAATTTAGCTAAAGGAGTTAGAACTGGGGTAAATTGTGAGCAAATGTGTAAATCATATTAAATAGTATTTATTTAATTATATGTATAGATCTAAAACCTAAAAATCAATAAATCTACAAAAGTATGAATATTTTCTCTACAAAATATTTTTAATTTTTCATCCATTTAAAACCTTTTTTCTAGAAAATCTTCTAATTTACCATAATGAAAAGAATAATTGGCTTTTAATGTTCAATTGAACAAGCAAATTCCATTTATAAGAAAATAACACATAAAAGCCTTATAAAGGATTATAATTTTGAAATTGTTTGAAATTTTCTCTATCACTGAACACTGAAACACAGAACTATTGTATTACTCTATTCAGACAAACATATTAAACTTAGTATTTTTATATCTCTTCTTTTACATCTCAAGTAACATCTCTACCTTCATGGCAGAAATTATGGAGAAAACATAATTCATCTTCTCTAAATCTTCAAAACACAGGTAGAAAAATCATCCATAGCAAACTGCTCTTGTCTATAGTTTCCCGAATATGTCAGTGTTCAATTAACTATAGTTTAAATTAATCAGAACATTGAGGAAATGAACACTGGTGAGACTGAGACAGAAAATTTGATTGTGTTTTACATGAAATTCAGCTATTCAGAGAAATTCTCCAATTGTGGTAATTCCTCTGTCCTGATTACAATTATTCCATCTATTTGGTGCATATATATTTTAATCTTCTTCTGACACTGTCTGTTGTTATAAATGAATTTGTCTTCCTAGCTGTTCACAAATACATTTGCATTATTGAGGTCATGTCTGACTATAGTTCTTGGTTTTATGATTTAAGTAATATTTAATCTTGCCTCCTGGGACTATTTTTGCATTAGATGGTAAATCATTATAAGTCTACTAACAATTAATAAAGGTATCACTTTCTGTTAATGATCTTGAAAAGAAGGATTTTTATCTTTATATTTTTTAAAGGAACATTTGACCTTGAATATATTACTGTAACTACCTTACTTCACTAAACCATCACAATAGACTGTTAAACTTTACAATATTTAGTCAAAGGGCCCTCTAAATGGGTAAAGAATGTATCTAAATTCAGGACCTAAAAACATGTTTTCAGTCCATGTGACCCTGACTCCTCAAAGTTAGTCCACCTCTGTCATAATTTGTGCCTAGATTTCTTGTTGTTTTCTTTCTCTTTTTCAAAGTTGCTTTTTATTTTTTCATTGTTAAGGAATTAAAGATAAAAACAGCAGCATGTAGGTGTGTGACAAGAAAAATGTGGAAGCACATAACATAGCTTTAATTTTCCCCAATTTATTTTTATTTTCTATTTCACTCAATATTTACAGTAATGCCTGAAATGGCCACTTTCCTAAAGAGTCTTAACCTTCCTCCATTTTTAACTCTTTAAGCAGCTATATATGAAAATAAAGTTTAAGCTTTCTTCAAAAGAAGAGGAAAACGAAGGCACAAGGTTTGAATCCACCAGATGTTCCGCTGGAGAAGGAGGGGCAATCTCCTCCCATGCTAGGCAGATCTGATTCGAAGGTACATGTTTACATTAAAAACGAAAAAAAAAAGTCATTTGTAAGGTTTAGAGTAATCTTCATTTTGAGTAATATTTCTTAATATTTTCTCTTCACAAAACCAATCTGCATTCATTTACAAAAAATAAAATTCCCATCACACATTGATATTCCACTATAATACTTGCTTTGTCTTCTCAAGTTGCCTTATGAAATCCTCTATTCAGCTTTTTTATTTCAACATCTTTTCCCTTTGTTTTGGCTTCTCTACACTCTGGTGAGATTTTCAGGGTCTCTTCTGACACCCATTTTAGGATTATCTTTCTCCTTTGTCTCTGTAGTGACCTTTTTTCCCTACTTGAGTGATAGCCTTGATGTCATCCCACAATTCATCTGGTCTTTGATCATTAGTTTTAATACAGCAATTATATTTTTAAGATGAATTTTAAATTCAGGTGGGATGGATTCAAGATCATATTTTGATTCTTAAGCATTTGTTTTTATTTTATTCAACCTCCATTTTAATTTGCACATGTGTAATTGATGATCCATTCTACAGACAACTTGACCTGGTTTTGACTGCTGAAATTGTACTTTTCCAGAGATTTCTTCCAGAGATGTTGTCAAGCCAATTCCTACGCAACCCGTCTGGCAAGGTCCTTGTGTAAAATTGCCATCTGTAATTTGAGAAGAAAAAGCAGTGTTTTATAATGAAATATGTAAAGAGCTGGAGTTGGAGAATAAAGAGGTAAGAATTCATTCAGCATTTCTCAAGCTGAAAGAACTGAAAAGCAAATTCAAGCTTTGAGTTGCAATACTTAGAGATACTATGGACAAAACCTTAAATGACTCAGGAACTATCAAAAGAAGATGGAGGGAATACACAGAACTGCTGGATTAAGAGACAGGGTAATGATGGGCAAGGCTGTTGTTGTTGTTATGTGCCATCGAGTCACTTGAGACTCATAGCGACCCTATGTACAACAGCCCTAAACTCCACTCTATCCTGTGCCAATTGCACTGTCTCTGACACTCCCATCCCAATTATCCCAGTCACTGAATCAATCCACCTCATA
>NW_006399850.1:2167951-2177731 GCF_000299155.1 Elephantulus edwardii | reverse complement strand
CTGGTGCCAAGAGTGTTGACTGTAGAGCAAGCAAACTAAAGCTGTGTACAATCTCAATCTCTTCACCATCCATCCTGATGCTGCCAATTGGTCCAGTAGTGAGAACATTTGTCTTCTTGACATTGAGCCTCAATCCATTTTGAAGGCTGCAGTCCTTGACCCTCAGCAGCAAGCACTTCAGGCCCTCCTCAGTTTCAGCAAGCAGGGGCAAGGTACAATTGTAATTAATTTTATAAAACATATTGCCTGAGAATAATTGTTATGAAACCCAATGTGGATGAAGAATAGTGTGAAACACACAATCTATACAACTTTGTAAGCAAACCAATTAAAAAAAAGCCCAAGAAAATATTTTAAAAATCCAAGATGAAGAAAAATGGAGATTTCTCTGTTCTATCGTATATTGTGAAAGAAATCTCTCAGGTTTAAATGAAAGGACATTACACAGTAATTTGAATCTACATAAAGAAATAAAGTCCTTTGGGAAAATTAACTATACAACAAACATAAAGAAAAAAAATAGCTGACATTGAAATATATCAGGAAGTATCATATGAACAAGAGCCAGTGGTAATGAAGGAAGAAGCTTGTGCTGCATTGAGGCTTTGGAAAAAAAAATAAGATCCCAGGAATTGATAAGTTATCTATTGAAGTTATTTCACTAATAGATGCAGCTCTGGACATGCTCACCAGTCTGTGCCAGGAAATTTGTAGGAGAGCAACCTGGCTGGTTGGTTGGAAGAATTTCCTATCTGTTTCCATTCCCAAGAAAAGTGATCCAACAGATTTTGGAATTATTAAACAATATCATTAATACCACATGCATGTAGAATACCAAGAAAGATAATTAAAAATTGTCTAGAAAAGCACATAGAGAGAAAACTGCCAGAAGTTCAACTAAAATTAGAAGAGGCCATGGAAATATTACTGCTGATGTCAGATGGATCTGGCCAAAAGCAAAGAATACCAGAAAAATGTCTATTTGTGCTTTATCAACTATGCAAAGGCATTGGACTGTGTGTATTATAACAAATGATGGCTAACATTGAGCAGAATGAGAATCCTAGAACACTTAATTGTGCTCATGTGAAAACTATACCTAGACCAAAAGGCTGTTGTACAAGCAGAATACAGAACACAACATGGTTTAAAATTAGAAAGAGTGTGTGTCAGGGTATATCCTTTCTCCTTGCCTATTCAGGCTGTACCTTGAGCAAATTATTGAAGAAGCTGTTCTCACCGAAGAAGAATGTTTACGTCAGGATTGGAGGAAAAGTGTGCAAATGACACAACTTTGCTAAAAGTGAGGACTTGAAGCAAAAACTACAGCCTTCAATATGCATTACATCGCAATGCCAAGACAACAAAAATTCTCATCACTAGACCAATAAGCCACCATAACAGATGAAGAAAAGACTTATTAAACTGTCAACAACTTCATCTTACTTGGGTCAACATTCTTGGTACCAGCACTCAGATCAGGAAATGTATTGCACTGGCAAAATAGGAAGTCAGAGTCTTTACAAATTATTGAGGAGCAATGATGTCAGTTTGAGGACTAAGGTGGCCTGAGTCAAGCCATGATCTTTTTAATCACTTGCTATGCATCTGAGAACTGAACAATGACTAAGGATGACAGAAGAAGAGCTAATTCCTTTGAACTTCAGTACTGGAGATTATTTTATTAACTGCCAAAAGAACAAATATGTCTTGGATAAAGTCCAGCCAGACTGCTCCTTGAAGGCCAGGATGAGAAAGCTTTGTATCACAAACTTTGGACATATTTCTAGAAGAGGTTATTCCTTGAAAGGTGGAAGGGTGGCAAAAAAGAAAGATCTTCAACCAGATGGACTGACATAGTCACCGCAGCAATGGGCTTGAGTGTGTCTGAGACTATGAGGATGGCGCAGGATAGCACAGGGTCCAGATTTTCTAATCATAGGGTAGCTATGAGTTGTAAAAAACCTGATAATATCTAACAACAACATTGCTATTTATTCTTAACATTTTTGCATTAGTTTATTGGTTTTGGGGTTTTTTTTTAATAGTCATTGGAGTGAAATTTCTGTAACGTGCTGCCAGCAGTTCCTGACACTCCTAGATTCATAAATGCATCTATATCTATTGTCACTTGGTGTCTGTCTTCCCAATGTCTTTCCTTATGTTTTACCTTTGGTGGCCTACTGCTAAGAAGCTGTGTTGAATCTACCAACTGCTCTGTGCGAAAAGGATGAGCTTTCTCTCCGGTGCAATTAACTGCCTCTGAAAACCGTCTGGAGGATCAGCTATAGATTGGTTCCATACAACAAGAAGAAGGGATTAGGCTTAAGATACACCACATATACTCTAAATAGTCTGACAAAAAAATTCTCTTTCAAAACATGATTATACTTACAGATTTCTTCATATTTTGGGGGAAAGAAAATTTAATCCATAAAAATTACCATTTTATAGGGGATAATAAGCATCCACTTATCAATCAAAGTATTGCTATGGAATTCTTATCATATGTTATAACATCTTTACGAACTGGCTCAGGACAGAATGAGACATAGCAGTAAAATTCATATGCAGGTAGTCATAGCATTTACACTCAATATATGTACAATCCATATTTTTGAACCTTCATAAAGTCTATTCAAAATTATTGGTACATGCAATGCTTTATACAAACAATGTGAGAGAGGGATGGACATTATATCCCATACAATGTATTATCTCTGAAAGCCCATTGGAAGGTCATCTATGGGTATGCTCTCACTCAAAGCGCACAACAACAATGGTTTGTGGTAACAAACTGATGTTTCTTTGTAATAAGCATTAAAACCTTATTACTGTATCATTATCTTTAAAATGTTTTCATATATTTGGAAGTGTTTCTTTATTGCTTTATGCATAAAAAATGTTCTATAAGCTATACAATAAGATAAATCTTTACTTAACTGACACTAGATACAACCTATACCTGACCATTCTGATTTACAAATAAAGACAGATTTACAAAGAGAACTTTTCATTTACCACTTCACTGAAAGTCAAATTAAATGTTCTTGCATGGACTACAAAATGTACATAATAGCCACTGCCATAGAGTAGATTTCAAGTCACTGTGGTGCTGCATTAGGTTTCAGAGGCTTTAAGATTTTAAAAGAGGAAACTACTCATTTTTCTCCAATAGCGGAACTAGTGAATTTGAATTGCTAATCTTTTGGTTATCAGCCCACTACACTAAGCACAGTGCCACCAAAATTCCTTTTTAATAATACAATGTTACTCCTGGTCTGAAGGAAATTACAAAAAGTAGAACCCCAGGAACTGATGGGCTATCAACTGACATATTTCAACAAACAATGCTGCTCTGGACATGCTTACCAGTTTGTGCCAAGAAATCTAAAGGACAACCACCTGGCCAACTGACTGAAAGAGATCCATATTTCTTTCCATTCCAAAAAATAAGGTGACCTGAAAGAGTGTGGAAATCATAGTACAATATCACTAATATCACACACAAGCAAAATCCTGCTGAAGATCATCTAAAAATGACTGGAACAGTACATTTACAGAGAACTACCAGAAATGCAAGCTGGGTTTAGAAGAGGTTTTGGCACTAGAGTCGTTATTGCCTATGTCAGATGGGTCTTGGCAGAAAGCAAAGAGTACCAGAGGAATGTCTCTCTCTGTTTCATTGACTATGTAAAGACATGTGACTGTGTGTTCCACAACAAATTGAGAATGGGAATCCCAGAACACTTGATTGTGCTTATGCGAAATCTACACTTGGACCAAGAAGCAGTCCTCACAACAGAGCAGGGAAACATTAGAAATCAGAAAGGTAGTGTGCTAGGGATGTGTCCTGTCTCCATACCTTTTCAATTTATATGTAGAACAGATAATTCAGGAGGCTAGGCTTTATGAGACAAAATGTGGCATCAGGACTGAAGGAAGACTCATTAACAACTTACATTATCCAGATGATACAACCTTGCTTGCTGAAACTGAGGAGGACCTGAAGCACTTCCTGCAGAAGGTCAAGGACTATAGTCTTCATTATGGATTGAAGCTCAACATCAGGAAAACAAAGATTCTCACCACTGGGCCACTTGGCAGCACCATGATGGATGGAGAAGAGATTGAGATTGTTTTTTCGGCTCCACAATCAACACTCTTGGCACCAGAAGTCAGGAAATCAAAAGATTGATTGCATTAAGTAAATATGCTCTCAGGAACCTCTCCAGAGTACTGAGAAGCAACGGTGTCAGTCTAGAGACCAAGGTGTGCATGATCCAGACCATGCTCTTCACAATTACTTGCTATGCATCAGAGAACTGGTCAATGATGAAGGATGACAGAAGAAGTTGTGGTGCTGGAGAGGAGTCTTGAAAGAACCGTGGACTGCCAAGAAAACAAATAGGTCTATCTTAGAGAGGGTGAAACCGAGTTTCTCCTTGGAAGCTAGAATTTTGAAGCTCTGTCTCACATACTTTGGGCATGTGTCCAGAAGTGACATATGCTTGGAGAAGGGAATCATGCTTGGAAGGGTGGAGGGACGAGCAAGGGATAGGAATACCCTGGATGAGATAGATGTATTGATACAGTAACTAGGGCAATGGGGGGAGGTGTGTCAGAGTCAACGAGACAGGCTCAGGAGAGGGCAGGCTTCAGAGATGTTGTACATTGGATCACTACGAGTTGCAGGTGATATGACGACACATAATAATACGATAATTGTTAGATGCCGGCAACTCGGCTACAACTCATAGCAAATCTATGAACAGAGGATTGGAACCTTGATCTATCCTATATCATACCATCCTTATCATCTCTGACACACTTGAGCCCATTGTTATAGTCACTATATTAACCCATCTCTTTGAGGGTCTTCCCTTCCTTCACTGACCCTCAAATTTTCTGAGCATCATGTCTTTTTCAATGGACTGGCCCCTCCTAACAACACACTCAGAGTATGAGACATGAAGTTTTACCATCCTTCCCTCTAAACAGTACCCTTTCTATACCCTCTCCAAGACATATTTATTTGTTGTCTTGGCAATCAATGGGGATATTTAGTACTCTTCTCCAGTATTGCAATTCAAAGTCATCAATTCTCTGTCATCTTCATTCACTATAAAATTCTCAGGTGTATAGCAAGTAACTGAAAAGACCATGTCTTGGCTCAGGCATATCTTATTCTATAATTTCAACATGTGGTTGGGTCATCTTTCTTGGGAGTGGTTCTAAAAGTCTATGTGACTGTTTGTTCTGTGTTAGGGCATAATGAGATGGGAAAAGAGCGATGGGATGTTTCCCCTTCTCAGGAGTTGGACAGGTTCCCAAAAGAAAGTTAGTTTTATCTTTTTCATTCTTTCTCATTATGTATGTATGCCCACAGGAAGTGACCAGGTAAAATTAACCATCAACACACAAACCAAAATAATGCAAATCCTACTCATGTTTCCCTTCTCCCTATCCTCATTTACAGCAACAACAAGAAGTAAAAGCCTTTCCATTCTTTGATTAACTTCTTTCCCCCTGCCTTCTTTATAGGTTTTCTGATTTTCCTCTAAAAGTATTTAAAAGTACTATTCAAGTTGTTCTTAGTTATCTAGGAAAGCTTATGCTACAATTATCTTCTACAGCTCTATCATTAGAGAAATGGCCTGTATAGTTCTTCCTAACCCTCCACATGCAGCCAGAATTGGGTTACTTTAAAGGGCAAGATGTCAAAAGCAGATAAATCCTTTGTACTGTAATGAGCATAATGATGAATAATGGCACTCATGTGCAATAAATGATGCCCTGTCCATAAACAGCCTTTCACCCAGATACTCTATTTAATTCAATAATATATTACAAGTAATTTGTGGGACTAGATGAGAAATTACCTTAACCAAGAAGACTAACTGTTGAATTTACTACAGTATACTATGCTTAAAAATAATTAATTGAAGCAGAGTTTGAAGAAGTAAAATTATAGAATTAAAAACCCCCATTATAGAATTCACTTTCCAAGTGGCCTGTTTGTAGCAGATGCAGAGATTAGAGAATTGTGGTCTGGATAATGCTGACGATAAAAGAAATATTACATTATATATATATATATATATATATGACACGTTATTTGGTGCCTTTTTTGTTTGAGAACAGAGATCATAATCTATACAATCACTATACTACTCCAAACCCTTTTGATCTCCCTACTAACCATATTCCATACAGCAATCAGTAATCTTAGAAAATTATAAATCCTATAGTAGTACTCTCTCATCCAAGCTCCCCAGTGATTTTGCATCAGAATTGGCATAAAAGCCCAAATCCTCCGTGACTCTCTGCTATTATCTCCTCGTGCTTTCCTGCATGCTCACCTGGCTCTAGTTACATTGGCTGCTTTGATAGTTCTTGAATCTTCTAAGCTATTCCTGTATTCATGACTTCTGCATTTCTTCCTTCTCTGTCAGTCAAATCCTTAACATTTTTGCATTGATTGCTTTCCAACTTGTATTTCCAGTAATATAGTGGAATATACCTATTGAAAAAAGTTTCCAGTATAAAGTATTCTCCAACTATCTTAATGAATAGTTCAATGTGAAAGAAAGTTTTTTATGGTTTCTTTGAAATTCTAGAAACAAAACAAGAAAAAAAAGGAAAGATAAATCTCAAAAGATAAGAGAGCAGCAAATAATAGTGTTTATCTGGAGGAACCTGTTGATCCTTGGTGGTCTAGATGTATGCTAGATAATATATGATTAATTAATTTTTTTTAAATCCACAAAATTAAAATAATTATCTGTTATAGTGTTGTTATGTGCTGTTGAGTTGCTTGTGACTCATAGTGACTCTATGTACAACAGCTCTGAAGTCCGCTCTATCCTGTGCCAACCTTATTGTCCCTGACAGACCTACTCCCATTACCCTAGTCACTGAATAAATCCATCTTGTTGAGGGTCTTCTTCCCTTGTGCTGTCTCTCCACCATCCCAAGTATGACGTCCCTCTCCAAGGACTGGTCACTCCTTGCAACACCCCCAAAGTATGTCAGACGAAGCTTCAGAATCCTTGCCTCCAAGAAGCAGCCTGGTTTCACCCTCTCTAGGACGAACCTGTTTGTTCTCCTAAAAGTCCATGGTATATTCAATATTCTTCCCCAGCACTACAGCTCCAAGGCATCAATTCTCTTTCTATCGTCGCTAGTAATTGTCCAGCTTTCTGATGTATAGCAATTAATTCTAAAGACTATGGTCTGGATCAGGCACACCTTAGTCTCCAGATGGACATCATTACTCTTCAGTACTCTGAAGAGGTCCCTGACAACAGACTTTCCCAATGCAATTAATCTGTTGATTTCCTGGTTGCTTGCACCAAGACTGTTGATTGTGGAGCCAAGAAAATGGAAACTTAACAATTGCAATCTCTTCACCGTCTATCATGATCTATATGAGCTATATGTCAAGAGCCAAAAAGATTCCATACATATGCTTTACTCAGAAACTGATCTCAGGAGTAACTTAAAAGGGAGTGAAGAAAGTAGGGTGACACAGCAGAAGCAGCTAAGTAAAAATGTTATTTCATTTGTTGTTTAGCCTCAATCTGACTCCACAGACACTTCTAGAGAATAAATGACACTATAGGATGCACCACCCTGAGGCAAAGGGCTTCAGTTGTTTGTTTGCCTGTTAAGACCTATACTGTAATATTAGCTCCTCACATAAAATAAATGCATTCTTCATCTACATATTTTAATTCTTGGTTTGGAGTCATATTAATCCAGACAATTATTTGTTGTTGTAGTTAAATATTGTGAAGTTGATTACAACTCATAGTGACCGAAGTGACAGAGTGGAACTGGTTTCCTAGGATGGACTCTTTACATAGCAAATTGCTAGGCCTTTCACCCAAAGAGCTACTGGATGGGTATGAACTATCAAACTTTAGCTTTGTGGGCTAATGCTTAACCATTGTGCCATCAACATAATTTTCATCCTTCACTTTAAATTTTCCTAAATCATGACTTGAATATGTGCTCTTTAAAATGTTTTATCGTATATATGATAAATAGAAAGTTACAAGAAATGTACCAGATAACAATGTACTCAGACTCTTTTTTTCTTCACATATTTGCTTTTCTTCACTCTTCTTAATTCTAGATAGAACTGCATTTTCTTAGATTATCTTTAATTTTTAAAAAAATATTACAAATACAGATAATACTTTCTATTCTTCATTTATTCCTCTTTTCCCAGAGGCATCGTTGGCTGAAACTACATAGACAAATTTTTTTCCACCACAAAATTGTATTTTTGAGGCTTTCCTATTTTGATACACTCAAGGATAATACATTCTTAGGGAGCTCTGGTGGCTTAGTGGTAAGGAAATGTGCTGCCAACCCAAAGTTATTTGGATCACATCCACCAGCAGCTCTGTGGGAGAAAGATGGGCAGTCTCCTCTCATGAGATTTACTGTCTCTAAAAACTCAATGGAGTGTTAGCTATGGGTTGGTTCTAATTCCATGATACTCAACAATTGATTCTTAGGCATTCCATTAGATCCACTAGCCACAATTTTTCCATCTCCTTAGGTTCATTACAACTAGCAATAGCAGTTTAGAAATAAACATATTTTTACATGCTTTATTGAACAATTTCACCACTTGTCAGTTTGCTGTACCATGATGGCTTGTATGTTACTTTGATGCTGGAGGCATGCCACTGGTCTTCCAAATACCATTAGGGTCATCCATGGTGGACAGATAAGTTTCAGTGGCGCTTATAGACTAAGACAGACTAAGCAACAGGACCTAAAGATGAGTCTTCCATGTTGGAAAGCACTCAAAACATGACTGTAAAGAGCTGTCTCCTCAAAATAGCATCTACTATAATTACATGAATGGGAAAATTTCACCCAGTGAAAGATCTTCATTTGCTTATGCAGCAAGGCTCAAAAAGCAGCTGCAAACATCCAATAATATCTAGGCCATGAAATGAACAAAACATAAAGATGAAGATCTTATACATTTAGTGAGCTGAGATGGACCTATGTCAGCCATATTGAGATGGCCATATTGAATCAGAGATTCATTTACTAAGCCAGAAATGAAAACATTTAAGAGATATAGTGTGGCATTCATTGTAAAAAAGCATTTCAAGATTGATCCTGAAGTACAGTGCTGTGAGTAATATGTGACACTATTCATACACATAAAAGGAAGTCTTGTTAATACAACCATTATTTAAATACATGCACCAACCACAAACGCCAGAGGTAAAAAGATTGAGGATCTACTGACTCTTAAAGGCTGAAATTGATCAGACATGCCATCAAAATACATTCATAATAATTGGTGACTACAATACAAAGACTGGAAATAAAAAGAAAAAATATTGCCTTGGTAAAAGAGATAAGGATATCACATGATAGAATTTTATATAATGAATTTTTATTGTAAGTACTTTTTAAAAATATAAGTAACAACTATATATATGAATCTCAACAGGTGTGCCACACAGGAATCAGATTGACTCTATCTCTAGAGACAGACATAAGAAAAATTCAAAACCAGTAGTTAAAACCAGGGCAGGGCCTGACTATGGGACAGACCATCAACCATTCATATATAGAAGTTGAACTTGAAGTTGAAGAAAATGAAAACAAGTCCATAAAAACCAAATATGATCATGATTGCATCTCAAGTGAAATTAAAAATCATCTTAAGAATAGGTTTGCACAATGAGATACCATCTCACCCCAGTAACAGTGGCAAAGTTTAATAGGACAGCAAGTAATAAA
>NW_006399850.1:2162181-2167156 GCF_000299155.1 Elephantulus edwardii | reverse complement strand
ACCCTCTGTAGCAGGTACTTCAGGTCCTCCTCAGTTTCAGCAAGCCGGGTTGTGTCATCTGCATAACGCAGATCATTGATAGATTGTCCACCAATCTTGACCCTAGCAGCTTGGAAAATACCCCAAGAAAGTGAGAAATTAGACACATATGGAGATTTGTATATCAATGTTCATAGCAACATTATTCACCATCGCAAGAACATGGAAACAGCCCAAATGTCCAACCACAATCAAATTGATTAAGAAATTCTGGTATAATCACATGATGGAATACTATACAGCATGCAGAAGTTACAATTTTGTAAATCACTATGTAACTTGGGCTGGAGAGAGGATGAAAGGCACCCAAGCATCGAGGACTCTCCTTCATAGGGTCGTTATGAGTCAGTCGCCTGTGACTTGACAGCACTTAACAACAACAACATATAACTTGGGAAGGACTTATGCTAAGTGAACTAACTCAGTTCCATAAAGATTAATACTGTAAAAGACCATTATTGTAGAGACAGAAAGATAACTAGTAAAATGGGTATGAGGATCTAACTGGGGGTAGGAGGAGAGGGAGATGGATGGGCAGGGAGGTAATCATAGGCTCACACAAGTTGATGGGTAGAGGGAGGGGTAGGTAAAGGAAATGGGAAAGATTCAGTGTGCAAATCAATGTATATAAGCTTTGTAAGCAAACCAGCATAAAATAAAAATTTCTTTTGAAAAGAAAGTAAAAAAAAAAAATGAATAGTTTTGATGCATTGAACACTAATGACTGAAGACCAGAGGAGTTTTGGAAGGACATCATTCTCAAAGAAAGCAAAAGGTCATTACAAAGACAAAGAAAAAAAGAAATGACCAAAATGGATCTAATAAGAGACAGAAATCTGAATTACAATGAAAAGAAGCCAAAACAAGGGGAAGAATGCTGGGATAAGAGAGTTCAACCAAGAGTTCAAAAGGTAACTCAAGAAAACAAAGCAAAGTTGTGAGAGTATTTATTAAGGAAGTCAAAAGACTGTAATTCATGCAGCAAGATACAACCACTCAGTCAGGACAACTTCCAAAATATGCTCACAGGAACTCCCATCAACAACTGCTTTAGGCTAGTATTATAAAGCTCACAGCCCTGCCCATTATGGCATCTCCATCCTAGTCCTCCAACAAACTTGGAAAAATGTTCCTAGCTCTGGTTCCAGGGCAACAGTCCCAAAGTCAGCCCTGTTTCATACCAGGTCTCTGATTACTGCAGCTGCTGCTCCTGTAGGTCTCCATCTGTGTGGCTCAGAAATCTTCGGCCATAAATGACACTCACTGTACAATCTCCAAGCAAAGTATTTTAATGAATGTGAAACAGCTGGAATTAGAAAACCAAGAGAGAAAAATGTTAGGATTACTCAAGCAGAAAGAATTGGAGAACAACAACAACAAAAAAAAAATTCAAGCCTTGACTTACAATACTAAAGGATTTTACAGGGAAAATCTTGGAATGGTTCAAGAAGAAATAAAAGAAGATGGAAATAATACACAGAAGCACTACAGCAAAAGATCTGGTCAACACTCAACTATTTTAGGATGTAGCATATGATCAACAATCAATAGTATTAAGGAAGTCCAAGCATCACTGGACACATCGTGTTCATTCATTCCCTGCGCCCACTTTTTAATTGGGTTGTTTACCTTTTTTCTTATTGAGATGCTGGAGTATTCTACAAACTTTAGATATGTCATTACCAAATATTTTCCAGTCTGTGGCTTTCCTTTATATTATGTTGGAGTGGAGTGGTTTTTTGAAGTGCGTAGGGAACTGATTCTTTGAAGGTCCCATTCATCTCTTTTGCTCTTTTCTGGTTGTAGGTCTTTCATTATGTTAGAAAACTGTTCAAACTGTGGAAGAGGGCTTCTAGAGTTCTCCCAAGCTTTTAGCCAATTAAGTTTATAGTCTTTCATTTAACTTCTAGGTAACTCCTAGGTCCTTGAACCAACTTAAGTTGGTTTTTGTGTATAGTGTGAGAGGTGGGTCTTACTTGTCATTCAAATGGCAAGCAAACAAATGGAGAAATGCTCAAAATCCCTAGCTCTCAGAGAGATGCAAATTAAAACAACTATGAGATATCATCTCACCTGAGCAACAATAGCAAAGTTTAACAGAGCAGCAAACAACAAATGCTGGCAAGGTTGTGGAGAGATTAGAACCTTATTCACTGATGATGATAGTGTAAAATGGTTCATCCACTATGGAGCATTTTCTCAAAAAGTTGGAAGTAGAAATATCATTTGACGCAGCTTCTGGAAATAAACCTTAAAGAAACCAGAACCACCATCCAAGCAGATGTATGCATGCCCATATTTATTGCTGCATTATTCACAATAGGAAAGAGTTGGAAACAACCCAGGTGTCCATAAAAAAAAAAGAATGGATTTTAAAAACCCCTAGAGTGTGGAAATTATCAAACAGTATCACTGATATCACATACAAGCAAGATTCCTCTGAAGATTATTCAAAAACTCCTGGAACAGCACATCAGTAGAGAACTGCCTGAAACACAGGCTGGGTTTAGAAGACTGGGTCGTGGTGCTAGGGATATTATAGCTAATGCCAGATGGATCTTGGCTGAGCAGAGAGTTCCAGAGGAATGTCTATCAATGTTTCATTGACGATGCAAAGGCATTTGACTGTGTGGATCACTACAAACTGTGGCTGACTCTGAGAAGAATGAGAGCCCCAGAACACTTGATTATGCTTAAGTGAAACTTGTACATAGACCAGGAGGCAGTTGTCAGAACAGAGCAAGAAAACACTGCATGGTTCTAAATTGGGAACGATGTGCATCAAGGATGTGTCCTATCTCCATATCTTTTCAATCTGTATGAGGAACAGGTTATCTGGGAGGCTAGGCTCTATGAAGAGAAATATGGCATCAAGATTGGACTCATCAACAATCTGCGCTAAGCATATGACACAACCCTGCTTGCTGAAACTGAGGAGGACCTGAAGCACTTGCTGCAGAAGGTCAAAGACTGCAGCCATCAATATGGATTGAAGCTCAACATCAAGAAAGCAAAGATTCTCACCACTGGGCCAGTTGGCAGCATCATGATAGATGATGAAGAGATTGAGATTGTTAAGAGCTTCAGTTTGCTTCACTCTACAATCAACATTCTTGGTACCTGTAGCCAGGAAATTAGAAGATTAATTGCATTGTGAAGTCTGCTGTCAGAGACTTCAAAGTACTGAAGAGCAACAATATCAGTTTGGAGACTAAGGAGTGCCTGATATAGGTCATGGACTTTGCAATTATTTGCTATGCATCAGAGAACTTGACAGTGATGAGGAATGACAGAAGAAGAGTTGATGCCTTTGAGCTATGGTGCTGGAGAAGAGTACTGAACATACCATGGACTTCTAGGAAAACAAATAAATTTGTTCTGGAAAGGGTGAAGCCAGGCTGCCCCTTGGAAGCAAGGATTTTGAAACCTCATCTGACGTACTTTAGACATGTTGTAAGGAGGGACCAGTACTTGGAGAGGGATGTCATTCTTGGGAGGGTGGAGGGACAGTGCAGGAGAGAAAGACCCTCAAGGAAATGTATTGATTCAGTCACTGGGATAATGGGGATAGATGTGTCAGAGACAATAAGATTGGTAAGGTATAGAACCTGGTTTAGGACTGTTTCTCATAGTGTCACTATGAGTTTCAGGTGACTCGATGCCACGTAACAACAGGTTATATTCACACAATGGAATACTATGCAGCAATGAAAAAGAATAAACTCATAAAACTTTACACAACATGGGTGACCCTGTAATGAAATGTCTCAGTCTCAAAATGACAAATACTGTATAACACCACTGTTATAAAGCAGACTGACATAGAGGGTTGGGAGGAGATTAGGAAAAGAATGGATAGATAATGAACACTGTATTGGAAGAGATGATGGAGGGAACTGTTTAAAAGGAATACCCAATTAGGCTTTATATGTAAGACAATGGTCCAGAAGAAGAGGTACATTGCAAAGAGGACTGAGGGTGGGAGAGAGGAAGGAAGGAAAGGGAGGAAATTGTATAAAAATGAATGAGTATTCAAAATAAAAGAAAGTAAACTGGGAGAGATGGAAGGATGGGGGAGGGAGGAAAATGTGCAACAACGAACGAATGAAAATACAATTTTTCTATAAACTTTTGTTAAAACAACAATTAAAATTGAAAAATATAAGGCCCCAGGAAATGAGGGAATATCAGTTGAGGTGCTTCAGGAAATAGATAAAATCCTAAATGTGCTTACCAGACCCTGCCAACAAATTTGGAAAAGAGTACTGAATATGCCATGGACTTCCAAAAGAACAAACATAAATGCCTTGGGAAAAGTGCAGCCAGAGTGCTCACTGAAGGCAAAGCTTCATCTCACATACTTTGGGAATGTTGCTAGGAGAGACTATTCCATAGAAAGGAGCATCATTTTTGGAGGGTCAGCCAAAGAGAGGAAGACCCTCAATAAGATGGACTGACACTACAATAGGTCAAGTATGTCAGAGATGATGAGGGTGGCACAGGATAGTGCAGGATTTAGGTTTATTGTTTACAGCGTCACTCAATGGTATCTAACAATAACACACATAGATCAAGATGCAGTTACCTAGTAATGCCTAGTGGCAAGGAGTTGCAATGCCAACCTGAAGGCATGTGGTTCAAATCTACCAGCTGCTCTACAAGAGAAAGATGAACAATCTCTTCCAACATGATTTCCTGCCACTGAAAACCTGATGGAGGGTAAGCTACGAATTGTTTACAACTAAATGGTACATTACAAGAACAATAACAGCAATGCACTGGAATTCTTCTTTTTCTACAGTATTGCTAACATTTGATATTATCACATATAGTAATTTTGCACACATGAAGCACAGTATACTTGCTTTCATTTTATGTTTCCTAACTAAGTTTCCTCAGCTTCAGCTTGAATTTGCATATGAGTAATTGGTGGTCT
>NW_006399850.1:2156128-2159517 GCF_000299155.1 Elephantulus edwardii | reverse complement strand
AGTGCGATTGGCACAGGACAGAGCGGAGTTTAGGGCTGTTGTACATAGGGTCGCTATGAGTTGCAGGCGACTCAACGGCACATAACAACAACAACGAAGTACGTTTCTAAAGTTGAAAAAAATGAGAAATAAATTCAAGCCTTGAGTTGCAATACTGAGAGATGCTATCGGCAAAATCTTGAATGGTCCAGGAAACATCAAAAGAAGATGAAAAGAAAACACAGAGTCACTGTACCAAAAAGAATTGGTCAATACTTCAGGAAGTTCCATACGGACAAGACCAAATGGCAATAAAAGAATAAGTTCAATCTGCACTAAAGACATTGATGTAATGCCAATTGACATACCTCAACTAACAAATGCAGCCCTGAATGTGTTCACCAATTTATACCAGGAAATTTGGAGAAGAGCAGCTTGAATGACTGAAGGAAAAGGTCCATATGGATTCCCATTTGTAAGAAAAATTGTCCAACAGAATGGGAAATTATTAAACAATATCATTAATATCACTGAAGATCATCCAAAAATGTCTAAAACAGTACATTGGCAGACAGCTGTCAGAGATTCAAGCTGAGTTTAGAAGAGGCTGTGACACCAGGAATATCATAGCAAATGGATCCTGGCTGAAAGCAGAGAATATCAGAAGAACATATATTTGTGTTTTATTGCCTACGCAAAAGCGTTTGATCTGTGGTGACAAAGAGATACACATAGGCAGTGACGCACATCAGCGTTGCTTCTGTTTAACAGAGACGTGAGAGAGTGGAGCAACAGATACGAACCAGGGATGGGAGCAGCAGTGAGTGAAGACAGCTTGAGAGACCAGAACTGCTGCTGGCAGCATCTGCACATGGGAGTGGAGCAGTGTTGGTGGCAGCCTCAAGACAGAGTGGAAAAGCAGCAGCTACAGGACAGTCCAGCATTACAGAAGTGGCTGGAGGTCTGAGCTACCATATCTAGCCTTGGGTGTGTGGAGGTGGGAGGGGAGTGATGACCAGGCAAAGCAGGGGTTGGAAGGGGAGAGGCAAAAGTGGATGTTGGAGGAACTGGATGTGGGAAGAGCAGGATGGGGGTGGAACCAAGTCAAAGGCACCTAAGAGAGCCTAAAGAAGCAGCATTTAATTGGTTATTTTTGCAATGGGATTTGTATATCATCTGCTCTTCTGGGTAAAATATTTGTCTGCCAGATATTGCTCTAAGTTGAATATCTAAACTAAGGCAAAATAGGGAGAAGGATTGGCTATCCACTTTTGAAACAACAGACCTTCAAAAACCTTATATACAATAGAGCACATTTAAATTAGACTAGCAGATGCGACACCTGAGGCAGAGCTCTCTGGTGGCCAAATGCAAAGGAGGAGGAAGAGTTGCAAGTAAACACTTGTTATTGAAACATGGAATGTGAGAAGCATAAATTGGATATTAGATAAATTGGATATTGTTAAGAGAGAAATAGAACAGAGAAACATTGACATACTAGGCATTGGAAAAATGAGATGGATTGGCATGGAACAGTTTTAATCAGTCATGATCTACTATGTTGAAAATGAAAAGGTGAGGAAAATCAGGATCACATTCATAGTTAAAAAGACCATTTCCAGATCCATCTTAAAATACAATGTTGTGAATGACAGGTTAATATCCGTATACGTAAAAGGAACACCTGTCAATACCACCATCATTCAAATATATGAAACAACAATAAGAGACAAAGATGAAGAAATAAATTTTCACCTACTTCTGCAGTCAGAAATTGATGAAACATGCAAATAGGATTCAATAATAATAGGTGAATGGAATGCAAAAGTTGAGAGTGGAAAAGAAGGATCAGTTGTTGGAAAATAAGAGTGTAGTGACAGAAATGAAGCTAGAGATAAAATGATAGAATTGTGCACAGTCAATGATTTATTCATTGCAAATACCTGTTACAAGAAACATAAATTCAGACTACACACTTGGACCTCACCTGACAGTCTGTGCAGGAATCAGAGTGACTACATCTGTGGCAAGAATCAGTGGAAAAGCTCAATATCACCTGAGAAACTTGGGTCAGGTGCTGATTGTGTAACAGACTATCAAGTACTCATATGTAAGTTCAAACTGAAACTAAAGAAAAATAAAATCAACAAGATCCAAAATTTGACCTTGAGTTAATCTCACCTGAATTCAGAAAACATCTCAGAACACATTTGAGGCCTTGAATTGAGACCTTTGAAGCGAAGGAAAGGGGCTGTGGGAGGATATAAAGAATATTATCCATGAAGAATGCAAAAGGTCATCAAAATGACAAAGGAGGAAGAAAAGACCAAGATGGGATGGATGTCAGAAGATACTCTGAATATTGCACTCGAGTCCTGAGAAGACAAGCAAAGGGAAGAAATTAAGAAGTTAAGGAGCTGAACAGAAGATTTTCAAAAACAGCTCAGGAAGACAACGTAAAGTATGATGATAAAATGTGAAAGAGCTGGAGTCTGAAAATTAAAAGGATTGGACTTTCTCAGCATTTCTTAAGCTGAAGGAACTGAAGAACAAATTCAAGCATCGAGTTGTAATACTTAAAAATGCTATGGGCAGAATATTGAATGATCCTGGAAGCATCAAAAGAAGATGGAAGGAGTAGACAGAGTCATTGTACCAAAAAGAACTAGCCAACACAGAAGTATTTCACAAAACAATTTATGTTCAAGAGGTAATATTGATGAAGGAAGAAGTTCAAGCTGCTCTGAAGAAATTGGCAAAAAACAAGGTCCCAGGAATTGATAGAATGCCAATTGATATATTTCAACAAACTGATGCAGCCCTAGAGGTGCTCACCAAGCTATTCCAAGAAATCTACCTGGCCAACTGTCTGAAAGAGTGCATATTTATTCCCATTCCAAAAAGAGGTGATAAAACAGAGGGTGGAAATTATAGAAAGATATCATTAATATCACACACAAGCAAAATCCTGCTGAAGATCATCCAAAAGCACCTGAAATAGTCCCTATAAAGATAACTACCAGAAATATAAGCTAGGTTTAGAAGAG
Source organism: Elephantulus edwardii (assembly GCF_000299155.1). NCBI lineage: Eukaryota > Metazoa > Chordata > Mammalia > Macroscelidea > Macroscelididae > Elephantulus > Elephantulus edwardii. Next base: position 2,156,491 of record NW_006399850.1, on the reverse strand, counting down.
GTTGGGGAGGGGAAGAGGTTACGGTACTAGGGAAATCATTGCCAATGTCAGATGGATCTTGGCTGAAAGTTGAGTCCCAGAGGAATGTTTCTCAGTGTTTCATTGACTATCCAAAGGCATTTGACTTCATGGATCACAACATATTGTAGCTAACCTTGGGAAGAATGTGAATGACAGAACACCTGATTGTGCTCATGCAAAACCTATACTTGGACCAGGAGGCAGTTTTCAGAACATAGCAAGGAAGCACTGCATAGTCCAAAATTATAAAAAGGAGTGTGTCAGGGATGTGTCCTGTCTCCATACTTTTTTAAAAATAATTTTTAATTATTATTAATTTTAATGAAAATTTACAGAAACTTT
>NW_006399850.1:2120322-2155902 GCF_000299155.1 Elephantulus edwardii | reverse complement strand
AGTATACATTATTTATCCCGTCTTTCTCAGTCTCCCACCAACCCTGATGTCAGCCCTGCTTTACAACAATGGCACTATGCAGTATTTGTCCATTTGACCATACCTTTTCAATCTGTATGTAGAATAGATCATTCAAGAGGCTGAAATTTATGAGGAAGAATGTGGCATCAGAATTGGAGGAAGACTTATCAATAACCCCCGTTATGCAGATACACAACCTTACTTGTTAAAACTTAGGAAGGCCTAAAGCATTGCTGCAGAGGGTCAAGAATGATAGTCTGCAACATAGATTGAAGCTCAACATCAAGAAAACAAAGATTTTTCCCCACAAAGCCCATTGGCAGCATCATTTTAGATGAGAAGAGATTGCGATTGTTAACAATTTCAGCTTGTTCAGTGCCACAATCAACACTCTTGGCACCAGCAGTCAGGAAAAAGATTGATTGCACTAGGAAAATATGCTGTCAGGGACTTCTTCAGAGAGCTGAAGACCGAGGATGTCAATCTAGAGGCTAAAATGTGCCTGATCTGGGCCATGGTCTTTGCAATTACTTGCTATGCATCAGAGAGCTGGACAATGACCAAAGATGACCAAAAAATTGATGCCTTCGAATTGTGGTGCTAGAGAAGAGTCTTGACCATATCATGGATTGCTAAGAAAACTAACATGTCTGTCTTGAAGAGGGTAAAACCAAGTTGCTCTTTGGAGGCAAGGATTTTTTTTGTTTTTGGTATTTTTTCTTTTTTATTAATTTTAATAGACATTTACAGAGGTTTTAGATTTCCATTCATTCATTGCCACACTTTTCTTCCTGCCCATCCCTCACCACCAGTTCGCTCCCCTCTCCAAAAAGAAAAAGAAAAAAAAGTTTCCTTCATTAGTATACAATTCCCCCATCGCTTTCCCCCCACCTCCCACCCTAAGTACACTTCTCTATGCAACCTTAATCCTGGATTCTTGTGCTAACCATAATACTTAATCATATATCACCTCTAATCTGTTCTTTCCTTCATCTGTTTCAATACGATATACATAATTTATCCAGTTTTTTCTGTCATACCCCCACCCTGATGTCAGACCCATTCTACAACAGTAACATCATGCAGTATTTGTCCCTTTGTGACTGAGATATTTCACTCAGCATAATGTCCTCCGGGGTCACCCATTTTGAATAATATTGCATGAGTTCCTTGTTTTTCAATGCAGCGTAGTATTCCATTGTGTGGATATACCACAGCTTCTCTATCCATTCGTTTGTTGATGGGCCCTTAGGTTGTTTCCAACTCCTTGCTATTGTGAACAAAGGTGCAATAAACATGGGTGTGCATATATCTGCTTGGATGTCAGTTATGGTCTCTTCGGGGTATATTCCCAGTAATGGGATTGCTGGGTCAAATGGTATTTCTATTTGCAATTTTTTGAGGAAGCACCACACCGTCTTCCACAATGGTTGCACCATCTTACATTCCCACCAACAGTGAATAAGAGTTCCAGTTTCTCCACATCCTCGCCAGCATTTGTTGCTTGCTGTTCTGTTAAATTTTGCTATTCTTACTGGGGTGAGATGATATCTCATAGTTGTTTTGATTTGCATCTCTCTTAGAGTTAGGGACTTTGAACATTCATGTGCTTGTTGGCCATCTGAATGTCTTCTTCAGTGAAGAGTCTGTTAATATCCTGTGCCCATTTCTCAGTTGGATTATTTACCTTTATCTTATTGTGGGTTCAAGTATTTTATAATGAAGGCAAGGATTTTGAGACTCCATCTCACATATTTTGGGCACATGGCCAGGAGAGACTAATCTCTGGAGAAGGATATTGTGCTTGGAAGGGCTGAGGGATAGTGCAGAAGAGGAAGATCCCAGATGAGATGGATTGACACAATAACTGGGAAAATAATGGTAGGTATTTCAGAGACAATGAGATTGGCTCATGACAGAGTAGGATTCAGAGCTATTGTTCATAAGTCACTATTAGTAGTAGTCAACTCGCAGACACATAACAAACAACATCTAGCATTGAGAAGATGGGAATTCTAGAACACTTAATTGTGCTCAGGCAAACCTATACCTAGATCAAGAATCTGCTGCCCAAATGAAGCAAGGGAATACCTCATGGTTTAAAATCAGGAAAGGTGTATGTCAGGGTTGTATCCTCTATTCCATCTGTACACTGAGCAAATTATTAGAGAAGCTGGCTTCTATGAAGAAGAAAACAGATAATTCATTCTTTCTCGCTGAAATTGAGGCTGATTTGAAAGAAACACTGCAGAGATTCAAAGACCATACTCTTCAATATGAATTGCCTCTCACCATCAAGAAGACAAACATTTTCAACACTGAATCAGTAAGTAGCATCATGATATATATGAAAAGACTGAAATTGTCAACAATTTCATCTTATTGCAATCAACAATCAACATGTTTGGCACTAGCAGTCAGGAGATAAGGAGACATTGTGTTTGGCAAGTCTGCTCTCAGGGACCTCTCTAAATTACTGAGGAGAGATGATGTCAGTTTGAACTAAGGTGTGCCTGATTTAGGCCATGTTCTTTCCAATCACTTGTTATGCAACTGAGAATTTGACAATGAATAAGAATGACAGAAGAACTGATCGCTTTGAGTTGTGTTTTTACAGAATACTGAATATTCATTCCATGGATTATCAGGAAAACAAGCAGATATGTCTTGGGAAAATAATGGCCAGAGTGCTTCTTAAAAGTAAGATGGTGAAGCTTTGACTCATATATTTTGGGTATATTGTTAGGGGAAGCTTTTTTTTTGGATGTTGATCTTGTATCCTGCAACTTTCTTGAATTGGTCAACTATATCCAATAATTTTCTTGCTAAGTTTTAGGGTTTTCTAAGTATACTATCATATTACCTGCATATAGAGATAATTTTACCTCCTCTTTGCCAGTTTAGATACCTCTTATTTCCTTCTCTTGTCTTATTGCTATTGCTAAGACTTCCAATACAATATTGAATAGGAGAGGTGATAGTGGACATCCTTGCCTAGATCCTGTTCTCAAAGGAATGCCTTTAATCTCTCTCCATTGAGAACAATATTGGCGCTCATGTTTGCATACATACTTTTTACTATGTTGAAGAAATTCCCCTCTAATCCTATTATGTTGAGTGCTTTAATCAGGAAATGGTGTTGTATTTTGTCAAAGGCCTTTTCTGCACCAATTGATAGGATCATGTGGTTCTTGTTCTTTGCTTTGTTAACATGATGAATTACTTTGTTTTTCTTATGTTGAACCACCCTTGCATACCTGTTAGGAATCCCACTTGGTCATAGTGAATTTTTTTTATTTGATGCATCGTTGGATTCTGTTAGCCAGGATATTATTAAAGATTTTTGCATCTATGTTTATGAGAGATACTGGCCTATAGTTTCCTATTGTGGTGGTGTCTTTACCTGGCCTGGGTATCAAGGATATATTTGCTTCAGAGAATGTGTCTGGGAGAATTCCACCTTTTCCTATTTTCTGAAAGAGGTTGTAGAATTGGTGACAGTTCTTCTCTGAATGTTTGATACAATTCATTTGCAAAACCATCTCTGGTCCAGGGCTTTTTTGGCTGGAAGTTGTTTTATAATCTTTTCAATTTCTTCTTTTGTAATGGGTCTGTTCAGGTGTTCAATTTCAGTTTGTGTTTAGGTAGGTTATGAATTTCTAAGTATTTGTCCATTTCCTCTAGGTTTTCATATTTGTTTGAGTATAGTTTTTCCATAATAGTCCAATATTACCTTTTTTATTTTAGTTGTTTCTGTTGTGACATTGCCCATTTTGTGTATTTTCCTTGTTAGTTGTATTAGTGGTTTGTCGAATTTATCGATCTTTTCAAAGAACCAACTCCTAGTTTTGTTGATGGTTTCAATTGTTTTTGGTTTTCTATTTTATTTATTTCTGCTCTAATTTTTATAATTTCAGGTTTTTTGAGAGGATGTTGAGTTTTCTTGCTGTCCTTTTTCAATTTGTTGAAGATGTTGGGTTATAGAGTCAGTGGTAATTATTTTCTGCCTTTTGATGTGTTTACTTATTACTGCAAACTGACCTCTGCTTACTGCTTTGGCTGTTTCCCAGAGGTTTTGGTAAGTGGTGTTTTCATTGCCATTTGTTTCAAGAAACTTTATCCAGAGGGATAAATAATACATACTGCATTGAAACCAATGAGGGAGAGAACTATTTAAAAAAGATAAATGATTAGGTATTATTGTCATGACAGGAGTCCAGGATGAAGGCTGCATTGTAGAGTGGACTGGGGTAGGGGGAGGGATTGTATAGCAATGAAAGATTATTATTTATTTTTTATTTTATTTTTTTTACTTTTCAAAGAGAAGAATGAACTTGGGAGGGGAGGTGGGCAGGGAGGAAAGTATGTAACAATGGAAATTCAAAGTTTCTGTAAACTTTCATTAAAATCAATTAAAAAATTTTAAAATTCCACTCAAAAACACAAAATGAAGAAAAATAAAAAAGAAAACAAAAGTATTATAAAAAAATGTACAAAGATCTAGAGTCAGAAAATTAGAAGGTACAAATTTGCTTAGAATTTCTTAAGCTGAAGGAACTGAAGAATAAATTAAATCCTTAAGTTGCAAGACTTTAAGATATTATAAGCTGAATATGAAATGATCTAGGAAGCCTCAAAAGCATGGAAGTAGTACCCAGAGTCACTGTCAAAAAGAATTGATTGACACAGAAGAATTTAAGCCTTTGAGCTGTGGTGTTGAAGAAGATGACTGAACATCCCTCAGACAACCAAAAGAACAAACAAATATATGTCTTGCAGAAAGTGCAGCCAGTGCTCTTTGGAGGCCAAAGATGATACTTTGGGCATGTTGCTAGGAGAGTGTATTCCTTGAAGAGGCACATGATGCTCAGAAAGGCAGAGGGTTGGCAAAGGAGAGAAAGACCCTCGACCAGGTGGACTAACATAGTGACTGCCTCAGTGGACTCTACTGTATCAAGAAGAATGAGAATGACATAGAATAGAACAGGATTCAGATCTGTTGTTCATAGGGTCATTATGGGTCATACTCAACTCAATGGCACCTAACAACAAAAACATTACTAATATTGCACACAAACAAAATCTTGCTGAAGATTTTTTAAAAACACCAACGTGGGACATTGATAGAGAACTGCCAGAAATACAAGCTGGGTTTAGAAAAGGCATAACTGTCAATATCATATGAATCTTGACTGAAACAAATACCAGAAGAATGTCTATTTTTGTTTTATTGACTATGCAAAGGGATTTGACTATGTGGATCACAATAAACTATTGATAACATTGAGAAGAATGGGAATCCCTGAACACTTGATTGTGCTTATGTAAAAGTTAGAAAAAGTTCTACAAACAGAGCAAGGATGGTTCAAAGTCAAGAGGAAAGTTCACCGGGAATGTGTTCTTTCTTCATATGTTTTCAGTCTATATGGGGAACAGATCGTTCAGAAGGCTGGGCTTTATGAAGAGGAATACGGCATCAGGAAAAAGATTCATCAACAGCCTGCATTACGCAGATGATGTAACTTTTCTTACTAAAACTGAGCAGAAACTGAAGAGTTTGCTGCAGAAGGTCAAGCAATGCAGTCTTCGATATAGATTGCATCTCTACATAAAAAAAATGCAAACATTTTCACCACCAGGTCAACTAATAGTTTCAAGACAGATGGAGAAAATATTGAGATTGTTAGCAATTTTGGCTTTCTCAAATTCCCAATAAACACTCTTGTAACCAACAGTCAGGAAATAAAAAAATAAGCAGCTTTGGGAAAGTCAGCAGTCAGGAACCTCTTCACAGTGCCAAAGAGCAACTATGTCAGTCTAAGGACTAAGCCCAGCACTGTTACCATAATCCACTCATTAGAGAAGGGAGCACTGATGATAGAGTCAGCAGCAAATCACACTTCTAATCCAAAATTGCACCTTCTGACCATTTCTCTACCAGAGGTGCTGGGGGAGAAAGAAGCAGAATAGAGGGATGGCTGTGAATGGAAGGTTGGTCCCCACTCAATGACAATGAGTACTTTGAGATTTATTTGAGAAGTAGTGCTAATGGCAAAGGGCATTATCATGCTGTGCTACAAAATTAGTGGTTTGAATCTACTAGCTTTTCTGGGGGAGAAAGACAGAAATCCAATGAAGGGTCTCTATGAATCAGAAATGACACAAGGGCCTTGGGGTATGCGGTGTGTGCGCGCACGCAGGTGTGTGTGTGTGTGTGTGTGTGTGTGTGTGTAGTCAATAGAAGAGAGACACTTAGGCCCCTCTCATACTCAAAAGGACAGTATTGCACACAGATAGTATTTAGTGGTGTCATTGTAGAAAATTACTTAAAATTTTTAACTTAGTGACTTATGCTAAGTAATCATCTTTGCAATTAAATGGAAGTCTATCTGAGAGAAGAGTTGACGGAAGTTATAACAAAAGAAAACTAAACCTGTAAAATACGGGAGTAAATATCTGGTATCTATTTCTTTTCCATTTAATTTGGTAGAGTCTTACTCTTGGGGAAGTTCTGGGGAACTTGGGGAGGAGAATAAGAAATGGTCTGCACTGACAGGATTAGAAAGCAATGGAAGAGGGATTGGAAAACTAGGGAAGAGGCAAGCATGGCTGTATCACAATTCTGCCAAGGCTGAATTCAGCTTTATGACCATACCAATTCAACCACGAATAGCTGAAGGACTCACTTTTGTGTAAATTAGCCAGTCTCATTGGGAGTCATCTGTTTATCACTGTTTTTATATACATGTAGGGTCATTTCCTTGTTAGTTAGCACCTCTGGAAAAATCCAGCTGGAAAAGGAGTTGTAGTAAAATTCCAATTAATTTAGTATTATATGTCATTTTCTCTCCAGAGTGAAGACACAACATTCTTCTGGCTATTTCCAATATTTATTTATGTATTTGGTTAGATAATTGGAAGAGTTAACAGGGGAATGCTACATGATTGTGCAATTCAGAGCAATCAACTTTAAAACTTCATTTGACCTTAATATCCTCAAATGAGGCTTCAGTCAAGAAATCTGTCTATGAGTTGGAAACCCCTTTCCTTGACATCTCTGTTTTCCTCCTGGATTGACTCAAACGATCCTACCATGCCTCCTGCAATTTACTCAGTGAGACATGAGGAAAATGTGGTCTATTTTTGTCACCCCAGCAAAGCTGTTTCAAAGTATAATCTTTTTCTGTGCCCTGCCTGGGATGGGCTAGGTGAAATAGGAGGTCTTTTCTATTTCTAATTCCTACACCTTCTTTCAGCAAACAGCAGGTAAACAATTTTAATACAAGGCCATTTTCATTATGTCTCTACTAGAGAATATGTCCCTGCATTAAAATAAACAGTAATAATACAAAAAAGTTTGCTCATACAATAATAACAACCTTCCTAAATTACAGTGATTGTGCTGCCCAGCAGTATAATACAAAATGTGGTTTTTATCTCCAAAGACACAGAATTTATTATTTTCCTCCTACCTAGCATTTTAGAGCAATTGGAACCAGGTTTCTGAAAGAACAATTCAGTACATTAGCTCTCAAATACAAAAAATATATTTTCAGGTTTGAAATGATTCATTTAAAGCAGCACTTCAACAGAACGTTGTCCACCCAGTCCTGGTAATTATGTCACGTCTGATGTGTACTAATTTGAACAGTTTATTGTTTTCTGTATAATTAAGGCTATTAAGCAGAATCAGAGGCTGTGGTGCACCTACAGCCCTTAATTAATTGAACAAGCCCACAGAGAAGTTTCTGAGACAGCCAAAGCCTTGTCTCCATTCTCTTTGCAGGCAAGATAAAAAAAAAAGGGGGGGGGCAAGAGGACTGGTTCCTATCACCTGGAACCTTTCTCCTGGAAATTTTCTATTTCTGGAAGGAGGGGATGTGTGTGGTGGAGTGGGAACCCAGAACAAAGTACTCTTCCATTCATAACCTCTCCCCATGAATGACAAAGTATTTAAGAATCATGAAAATCATCAGACACACGAGCTGTGGTGGCCAAACCGAAGCAGTTCAAATTCACCAGTTGCTCTGCAAGAGAAAGACGGGTAATTTCCTGCTGTGTGAGTTCAGCCTTTGGAATCTCTATGCAGAGTCAGCTATAAGTGTGTTCTTGCTAGATAGTAAATAATAACAGCCATTGCTGCTTAATGGTTTAAACAAAGTAAAAGATTTGTCAGTATAATTTGGACAGAATTAGACAGTACATCTTCATGAGCTGGAGACAGTCAGGAAAACTGCTTTTTTTCAGACTTTTAATTCTCAATGAAGCTGCAAAAATACTCTTTATTCACCAGATATATTTAAACATACCATGTCAGTCAGTAGCATTCATTAATAATTATACGAAACACCAATTTATGTTGTAGTTCTTTTTAGGTGCCGTTGAGTAAAGTACAATTCATAGTGACCCTATGAACAGTGGATCTGAGCCCTTCCTATCCTGTGCCATCTCCACAAGCCCTAACACACGCGAGCCCACTGTGGCAGTCACCATGTCCATCCACCTGGTGGAGGATTCTCCTCTCTTTCACCCACCCTCCACCTTTCTGAATATCATGTTCTTCTTCAAGGAATAGCCCCTCCTAGAAACATGCCCAAAGTAGGTAAGGTAAGCTTTATCATTCTTACTTCCAAAGAACACTCTAGCTGCACCCTCTGCAAGACATTTGTTTGTTCTTTTGGCAATCCATGGGATGTGCAGTGTTCTTCTCCAACACCAGAGCTCAAATGTGTCAATTCTTCTTCCATCATCCCCTTATACTGTCTAACTCTCAGATGTATAGGAAGTGATTGGAAAGAACATGGCCTCAATCAAATACACCTTAATCCTCAAACTGGCATCATTACTCTTCTTCAATAATTTGCAGAGATCCATAACTGCAGACTTTCCAGTACAATACATTTCCTTATTTACTGGCTGCTGGTACCAAGGGTGTTAATTATGGACCCAAGTAAGATGAAATTGTTGACAATTTCAATCTCATCTCCATCCACCATGATGTTGTCTATAAGTCCAATGGTAAGAATCTTTGTTTTCTTGACATTGAGATAAAATCCATATTGAAGGTGGAATTCCTGGATTTTCTGCAACAAGTGTCTCAAGTCCTCCTCACTTTCAGCAAGCAATGCTGTGTCATCTTCCAATTCATGTAACAATAATAAATTTATATGAATATTCTTACCACTGGGCCAGTTGGCAGGCAGTACCATGATGGATGGAAAAGGGACTGAGGTTGTTTATATAAACAGTTACAGATTGCTCGGCTCCACAATCAACACTCTTTCAAAAGACAAATTGCATTAGGTAAATCTGCTGTCAGGGACCTTTCCAGAGTACTGAAAAGCAATAATATCAATTTAAAGACTAAGGTGCACCTGATCCAGGGCATAGTTTTTCTAATTACTAGGTATACATTAGCGAGCTGGACAATGACTGAGGATGACATGACAGAAGAATTGATGCTTTTGAGTTGTGGTGTTGGAGAAGAGGCTTGAACATACCAATGACTGCCAAGAAAACAAATAGGTCTGTCTTGGAGAGGGTGAAATAAAGTTTCTCCATGGAGGCTTGGAGTTTGAAGCTCCATCTCACATACTTTGGCCATGTGGATAGAAGGGACTAATCCTTGAAGAAGGATATTGTGTTTGGAAGGGTGGAAGGACAGCGCAGGAGAGGAAGACCCTGGATGAGATGGATTGATACAGTGTCTAGGGCAACGGGGGTAGAAGTGTCAGAGTCAGTGAGACTGGCTCAGGATAGGGCAGACTACAGAGCTGTTGTACATAGGGTCACTATGAGTTGCAGACATCTCGACGGCACATAACAAGAGCAAATAAAATGTATAAATTTTATATATTATATTGTTGTTGCCTTTGTTATGTACTGTCAGGTTGCCTGCGATTCATAGTGACTCTATGTACAACAGCCCTAAACACTGTTCTATCCCATGACAATATTAGTGTCTCTGACACACCTATCCCTATTACCCAGTCACTGAATCAATCCACCTTATCGATGGTCTTCCTCTCCTGCACTGTCCCTCCACCCCCGCCCCCAAGCATGATGCCCCTTTCTAAGGACTTATCCAGCTTTGCAACATGTCCAATATATGTCAGATGAAGCTTCAGAATCCTTGACTTCAAGGAGTAGCCTGGCTTCACACTCTCCAGGATGAACTTGTTTGTTCTCCTAGCAGTCCATGGTATATTCAATACACTTCTCCAGCACCACAGCTCAAAGGCATCAACTCTCTTTCTGTCATCCCTCATCATTTCCAGCTTTCTGATGCATAGCAAGTAATTGCAAAGACCATGGACTGTATCAGGCACACCATAGTCTCCAGACTGATATCATTGCTCTTCAGTACTATTAAGAGGTCTCTGACAGCAGGTTTCACAATGCAATTCATCTTTTAATTTCCTGGTTGCTGGTACCAAGAGTGTTCATTGTAGAACCAAGCTAACTGAAGCTGTTAACAATCTCAATCTCTTCACCATCTAACATGATGCTGCCAGTTGGTCCAGTGGTGAGAATCTTTGTTTTCTTGTTGGTGACAAGAATGGCACCAAATATAAATCTTTGGAATGGCAACAAATATAAATCTCTTAGAGTCAGTTGTCAGGTGGTTGTCCTCCAGATTTCTTCACACAACTTGGTGAGCACGTCCAGGGCAGCATCTGTTTGTTGAAATATGTCCATTTTTATGCCATCCATTCCTGGGGACTTGTTTTTTGCCAATTCTTTTGGAGCATCTTGAACTTCTTCCTTCATTACCAAAGACTCTTGCTCATATGTTGTTTCAGAAAATTCTTCTGTGTTCACCAATTACTTTTGGTACAATGACTCTGTATACTCTTTTTGTCTTCTTCTGTTTCCTGGATCATTCAATATTCTGCCCAAAGAATCCATAAGTATTGAAACTTGAGGTTTGAATTTGTTCTTCAATTTCTTCAGCTTAAGAAATGCTGAGTAAGTTCTGCCCTTTTTATTTTCTGACTCCAGCTCCTTGCACATTTCATACTTTGTCTTCCTGCACTGCCCTTTGGAATCTTCTGTCCAACTTCTTGATTTCTTCCCTTTGCTTTGGTTTCTTGGTGCTGTGGTGCGATATTCAGAGTCGCTTCTGACATCCATCTTGGTTTTTTCTTCCTCTTCTGTCTTTGTAATGAACTTTTGCATTCTTCATGGATGATATTCTTTATATCCTCCCAATACATATATTTAAATTAATTGTATTACAAAATAAAGATGTCTTATATAATTCACAATAACTTGAATTTGGTAAATTTTACTTCTCCTGCTTCTCAGTTGTGTGCCCTTGAGTCAATTTCAACTCATAGCAATCCCACATAACAAAGTAGAGCAGGGTTTTATAAGCCTGTAATCTTCATAGAGCAGATCTCCAGGTCTTTTCTTCCACAGAGTGACTGGTGGGCTCCATTTTCTAACCTTTTGATTAAGTGCATTTTATCATTGAGTTGCCAAGTGTGTTTAATCATTGAGTTGCCTAGTTTCCTTAACTCTCAACTTAAAAAAAATCTCATTTGCATTCAGTAGCAACTGACTCATAGCTTAATCCTTGAGTGGTTTTCCAAGTCTGTAAATTGCACGGGAGAAAATGGTCCACCTTTCTCCTACAGAGCCACTGGTAGATTAGAACTGCCAGAGAAGTGTCAACTTTGGGTTAGGAATGTAATTCCCATCAAATACACTACCAGAGCTCTCTCTCTACTTAGAAATATTATAATCATGTCTTACTAGTGAAATCTGTATTCCAGAACACAGATGCTTTGCAGGAAAAGAGAGGAAGGAACCTACCGTATGGAAGATACTCAAATCATACAACATCAGCATATAATATTATTCTGTATATGTTCCTGCAATGTAATTAGGAGATCAAATATAAAAATCCAGAACTCTTTAATGCACTTAAAATCACTGTCATGAAGCAATGGATAGTAAATTTGCATGTGAAAGGACTGTGAGCAGTTTCTAGGAAGAACTGTGAAATTACTATAGTATTTATTATTATAACTTAGTGTCATGCTAGTCTCAATTTAGAATGAACTATAAGAATAGATTAAATTAGTGCCATTTTCTTTCCTTGTTAACATCTTTGTCACAAGAGCAAGCTGTCAGGATTTTTGTATCTAAAACAGTCCGTAGATTATTCCCAGGGATAGTTCACTATTTCTGTACTCTGGACTTTGATTGGTTATTCTCAGTCTTGTCCTTGCAGATATGTGGGCTGAAGACAGAGAAATCATAATCTTCTGTGGAACTAATCAGGTTACATATACCTTGGTACAAGTAGGAGAGACAGCACAGTATAATGTTCTGATTATAAAACAGCACATGAACCTAAAATATTACCTCCTAAGAAAATGCTTTTGACCACAGCTGAAAAATATAATTTGTCATGTGATTTTAAAATAGGAAATATGCATAGATATGTTATCTCAGAGATTTTCTCTAAGTTTTTTCACTGTCATGAGATAATAGACAATAAACATTTTTTCTGAAAGGTCAGGACAACATGGTATAGTGAAAATTTATATAAATACTTAACCAAAGTCTAAGGTCTATTATCTGTTTCTGATACATCCTTAGGTAACTCATTGGATCTCCATTTCTACATTTAAATATGCATCATTTAAATGTAGGACCAAGGTAAACTACATGTCCTGATTTCCTGGGCTTGGCAGCCCCTTTCTCTCTATTAACTCAATTTAAGTATTAATAAATCTTCTTTCACTCTCCTAAGTGCCCACACTAGAAAAATAAATAATAAAGTTACATAGGCAAGGATAGTAAAACTTCATTTCACATAGTGTAGGCATGTGAGAAGGTGCCTGTCCTTGGAAAAAGACACCATGCTGGAATAGGCCAGTGAAAAAAGAGGAAGATCCTCAATGAAATAGACGGACATAGTGACTGTAAAAACAGACTTGAGCATGGCTTGAGGACGGCATAGGATAGGGCAAGATTTCAGTTGTTTATGGGGTTACTATGAGTCATAGTTGACTCAGTGGCACCTAAATTATAATAGTTTCTCGGAGTCTTTCTGAGAACTTTCATTCTTACACTAAGTTATACCAATTTAGAAATACATCTTAGCAATCCTTTTAGATTGTGACTTGAGGATATTCACTGGCTTCTATTTTTTTTTTTTTTTTTTGGTTTTCATAAGATCTTCAATAGAGTAGATCTTAATGAACATTTTTAAAATTAATAAAAACATATAGGACCAAACTTTAATCACTAACAGTTTTGAAAAATCATTCTAGAACTAGTGTTTCAAAAGAGAGCACAGACTTTATATTGAGAAGTTTGAATGTCACCTAAAATATCCAGTCATACTTTAAAGTGTGATGTAGAATTTGCAAAGCAGGAAGAGGAGCACTTGGATGGTTCGAGCAGTTAAGCACCCAGTGACTAAATGAAAGATTGGAGGTTCTTGTCCACCCAGAAGTACTCTGAACAAAAGGACTGGCAATTTGCTTCTGAACAATTAGCCATGAAAATGCTATAGAGCACAATTGCACAATTGCCGTGAGTCAGAGTTGGCACTATAACAACTGATTTTGGACTTTTTTTTTTACCTTGTATAAGAGGTAAGTGCAGCTAAAATTCAGCCTCATTTCATTAGTTTTGCCACATGCTTTGTGGGTTAGTGGAGACCCTGTCTGGTAGATACAAGTTTGGGTTTCCTGTAGCCTGTAATTTATACAAGTATATGAGGAGGGTGAAACGAGGCTGATCCTTGGAGTCAAGGATTCTGAAGCTCCATCTGACACTCTTTGGGTATGTTGCAAGGAAAGACCAGTCATTATGCTTGGGAGGGTGAATAGACAGCTCAAAAGAGGAAGAGCCTTGATGAGATGAATTGATTCAGTGACTGGAATAATGGCGGTAGGCATGTCAGAGACAATAAATTTGGCCTAGGATAGAGCAGGGTTCAGAGGTGTTGTACATAGAGTCGCTATGAATTGTAAGTGACTTGACAGCACATAACAACAACAAATGGTGTCATGTTCTCTGAGGAGAACATGAGGAATTTGTGGCAAAAGCTCAAGGGCTATAGTATTCAATATGGATTGAAGCTCAACATCAAAAAGACAAAGATTCTCACAAGTAGGCCAACTGGCAGCACCATGATGGATAGAGAAGAAATTAGGGTTGTTAACAATTTCTGTTTGCTTAGTTCTACAACCAACATTCTTGGAATCAGCAGTTAGGAAATCAAAAGACAAATTGCATTGACAAAATCTGCTGTCAAGGACCTCTCCAAAGTGCTAAAAAGCAATTGATGTCAGTCTAGAGACTAAGGTGTGCCTAATTCAGGCCATGGTCTTCACAATTAATTGCTATGCATCAGAGAGATGGACAATGAATAAGGATGACAGAAGAAGAATTGATGTCCTTGAGTTGTGTTGTTGAAGAAGAATATTGAACATATTATGAACCATTGAAAGAATAAATATATTGTTTCAGAGAGGGTGAAACAAAGTTTTTCTTTGTAGGCAAGGATTTTAAAGTTTTGTCTCACATACTTTAGGCAGGTAGCCAGGATAACCAGTCCTTGGAAAAGGACTTCATATTTGGAAGAGTGGAAGGACAGTGTAGGAGAAGAAGACCTCAGACAAGATGGATTGACATGGTAACTGTGGTAATGGGGATAGGTATGTCAGAGTCAGTGAGCCTGGCTCAGGATAGGGAAGGGTTCAGAGCTATTGTACATAAGGTTGCTATGAGTCATGGGCCACTTGACCACACATATCTGTGACATGGTATCCTTATTAAGGAAAAATTTAAAATGCATGCCTAAAAACTTAGCTTCAAGAATGAGTTTCTTTAGAATGAAAAATCATAACAATTTTAAAAAGTTAACCAAAAAACTCACAAGTATCACAACTATCACAAAATCCCCAAAATAGATTAGTATTTGTGTTATTTTGCTTAACACACCTTTGTGATACTTCGCCCTCCCCAACTTTTTGGGTACATACTACTTAAGAGATTTTTCATATGAAAATGGTGTTTTGTCTCCCTATAGAACTATAGAGAAAAAAGAATAGCTATCTTTGGTACCATTGATCAAAATTTATTTTTTACTGTTCATATCTCAGAAAAAGTTTATTTCAGCCTCACATATGGTCATTGATAATGATGATATTGGCTTGCAAATATTTAGGGTGTGGTCAAATTTGAGGAAAATCGTCTCAAGTTTCTTTCATATATAAGGACATTTGATGCATTCTTATACAATTATTAATCTTAAATATTCTGAATTTATAGCACTCATTAGCCAGCTTGTGGCTAAGTTCTTATTAAGTGGTCTCTTATGTTACCTTCATCAATATAATTTTAAATTTCAAATCAGAATTAGCTTACCTGAAATAAATTCTAACAAAATTACTACAAATCACATAAGTGAATCCTGCTGAATAAAAAAAATCATGTATCAAAAGCACATTCTTTTTCTTAGTCATATTTTAAAAAAATATCAAGATCAAAAAGTCAAAGGAAAAGCAGTAGTTAAAATATCTTATTTTAGCAAGTTTTAAAGAAATAAATTGCCTTAAAAGAAGAGATATTCCATGGAAACACAACTATAGGACCCGATGTAAGAGAAAAGCCCTGAAATATAGCTTAATTCTACTTCTTTTGTGGTCTTCACATGTTTACAGAAACATGAAAGCTCTGATAGGTTCCAGACGTAAAACACAAATGGAGAATGTGTTGTTGTGACATATTGTCGAGCTCAGCACGATTCATAGCAACCCTATGAAAAAAAGAGCCATACCATGTTCTTTCCTGTGCCATCCTCATACTTCCTGACACACAAGAGCCTATTGTGGCAGTCACCATGCCAAACCACCTTGTTGAAAGTCTTCCTCTCTTTCAGCAACCCTCCACCCTTCCCAGTATCATATCCCTCTCCAAGGAATAACCCCTCTTAGCAACATTCCCAAAGTATGTGAGGGGAAGCTTCATCATTCTTCGCTCCAAAGAGTACTCTGGCTGCACCCTCTCCAAGACATATATATTTGTTTTCTTGGCCATCCATGGGATGTGCAGTGCTCTTCTCTAACACCACAGCTCAAAGGTGTCAATTCTATTTCTAAAGAATGTTTTAGAAACAGGTAATAACATAAAAAAAAGACCCATCAACAAACCTCAAACACTGGAAGTGACAGAAAGCCTTCAAATACCTAAAAGATGTATCATAGATATTGAATTAAGATTTAACTGATGTGGCTCAGAGACTGATGCAGACATGTAGAGGCCGACGTGGGAGTGTAGAGGCTGACACGAGTGCACAGAGGCTGATGCAGGCATGCACATGGACAGTAGTAATTTGAGTCAGTACATTTATTAAAATAACTAGTTTGGGAGCCACAGAAGCAGCGAGCAACAAGTTCCAACAGAAGCCACCAGCTGAGCCCTGACCAGAAGTGGCCAGCCCAGCAGCTGTGGTACCCAACCACCAGAATCAAGCAGGTCAGCGAGAATTTGATTGCATTTTCTTAAGCCTCTCCAAACCACAAAGAGCATGCAGATCAGTGGGGAGGGAATTAGAGGGTTTTTTTCTCAAGTCTTACTGGACCCAGAGCCTCACTGGGGCAAGGGCCACTGGGCAAGAGCTGCTGGGTGAGAGTCACTGGGTAAACGCTGGAGAAAGGGAATTTGATTAAGGACCCCAAGAGAGGACATCTGGACAGGTGAAATCTGAGTGAGGTCTCCACACATGCCCTGCCCTGTACCTGCCCCTGCCCTGTACCTGCCCCACCCCCACGCCTGCCCACACCCCACTCAACTCCACACCGTGCCTACACGTCCAGACAACTAATTTACCTTTAATCCAGAGCACCTTGGTCTGACTTAGCCACAAGAGGCTACACTCACAGGCCCTGAACTGAACCTTCCCTTGAGTCAGAAGTGCATAGAGAAACACAGGTGGGCTAGCTGTCCCACTGTTTTCTAGAACAGTGTTCTGATCGAGAACCTATCATCACCTCAGGAATGAAAAATCTACCACCGCAAAGTCACGAAAGAAGCTGGTTATCCTACACCCTACACAAGCACAAACTAAGATGTCATCCACAAAAGGTGACAGAATATCAATGGATTTCCTGAAGCCAGAAAGTCTGATGGAACTTTCTGACACAGAATTTAAAAGAACAATGACTGAATATTTTCAATGGGTGAAAAACAAACGTGAAGAATTATAGGACACTCCAAGCAAAAGAACACTTGATCATGCTAATGAGAAACCTTTGGAACAAGAGGCATTCACTGCATTGGGAAGGGTGTGTGCCAGGTATGTGTCCTGTCTCCATACCTTTTCAATCTGTATGCAGAACAGATTATCCAGGAGGCTGGGCTCTATGAGGAGAAATGTGGTGTCAAGATTGGTGGAAGATTCATCAACAATCTGCCTTATGCAGATGACACAACCATGCCCTGCTTGCTGAAACTGAGGAGGACCTGAAGTGCTTGCTGCAGAGGGTCAAGGACTGTAGCCTCCAATATGGATTGAGGCTCAATGTCAAGAAGACAAAGATTCTTACCACTGGACCATTTGGCAGCATCAGGATGGATGGTGAAGAGATTGAGATTGTTCACAGCTTTAGTTTGCTTGGCTCCACAGTCAACACTCTTGGCACCAGTAGCCAGGAAATTAAAAGACATATTGTGATGGGAAAGTCTGCTGTTAGGGACCTCTCCAAAGTACTGAAGTACAAGGTGTCTCTCTGGAGATAGAGAGAGTTATGCATCAGAGAGTTGGACAATGACTAAGGAGAACAGAAAGAGAATTGATGGCTTCGCTCTGTGGTGCTGGAGAAGAGTATTGAGGGTACCATGGACTGCTAGGAAAATAAACAGATTCATCCTGGAAAGGGTTAAACCAGGTGGCTCCTTGGAGGCAAAGGATTCTGAGGCTCCATCTAACATACTTTGAACATGTTGTAAGGAGAAACTGGTCCTTGGAGAGGCACTTCATGCTTGGGAGGGTGGAGGGACAGCATAGGAGGGGAAGGTCTTCTATGAGGTGGACTGATTCAGTGACTGGGGTAATTGGGATGGGGGTGTCAGAGACAGTGGGACTGACACAGGACAGAGCAGA
This sequence comes from Elephantulus edwardii, assembly GCF_000299155.1. Classification (NCBI taxonomy): domain Eukaryota; kingdom Metazoa; phylum Chordata; class Mammalia; order Macroscelidea; family Macroscelididae; genus Elephantulus; species Elephantulus edwardii. The sequence continues at coordinate 2,137,751 of NW_006399850.1, read as the reverse complement.
GTTTAGGGCTATTGTACATAGAGTCACTATGAGTTGCAAGCAATTCGACTGCACATAACAACAACAACATAACAACCAAGCAAAAGCCAAGAGGAGCATAAAAAAATAATCCAAAGCAATGCATATAAAACAAACAATGCATTAGAGGCTCTTGAAAGCAAGAAACTGCAATCCAAAATATGAGGACCAAAGTTTCAGATGTTGTCAACATGATGGAGGGTCACATGGACAGGGTTGAAGAGATGTAACACCGAACCAGTGAAACAGAAGATAGAATTGTCACCACTGATTTGCTAGAGGAAAAATCAGAATCTAAAAGGAAGGATAAAGAAGAAAACCTAAGAATAATATGGGATACCACCAAGAGAAATAACGTGCACATCATCGGAATCCAGACAGGAAGAAGCAAGTAAAGGCACCAAAAAAGTTGTGGAAGAATTACTAGAGGAAAACTTCCCAGGCATAATGAAGAATGAGAGAATAGATATTCAAGAATCGGAGTGAACAGCATATAAAATAGACCCCAAAAGAAAAAACATGAAGGCATATAATAGTAAAAATTGCCAGAACCAACGAGAAGGTGAGAATTCTGAAAGCAGTGAGGGAGAAACAAAGAGTTACCTTTAAGGGAGAACAGTTACGATTAAGTGCCAGTTTCTCAGCAAAAACCATGTGAGCAAGAAGACAGTGGAATGACATATATCAAACACTCAAAGAACACAACTGTCAACCAAGAATACTTTACCCAGAAAAAATCTATCAAATATGAAGGAGAGATCAAGATATTCCCAGAAAGACAGAACCTAAGAGAGTTTGTAAAAACAAGACCAATGTTGCAGGAAATACCAAGAGGTGTCCTTACAGAAGTGCAACAGAAAGCAGGATGGACCAAAGTAACTAGCAACAACACCAAAAATAATTCAACAAAATGATAGCAATAAAACTCTGCCTCTCAATAATCTCAATAAATGTGAATGGTTTGAATGCACCACTGAAGACAAAAAGAGTAGTAAACTGGGTTTAAAAAACCCAAAATCCATCAATATGCTGTTTAAAAGAGACACATCTGGAAAATTAAGATAAAGATTAAAAATAAAAGGATGGGAATACCAAGCAAATGGCGATCAGAAAAAAAGCAGGAGTAGAGATATTAATCTCAGATAAAATAAATTTCAATGAAAAAAAACATCAACAAGGACAAGGAAGGTCATTGCATATGCTTAAAGGGTCAATAGAACAAGAGGACACAATAATAATAAATATTTATGTACAAAATGAAAGACTTTCAAAATATATAAAACAAACATTAACAAAACTTAAAAAGGAAATAGACAGCACTACTATAGTAGTTGGAGGTTTCAATAAACCCCTCTCAAGAAAAGATAGAACTACTAGAAAAAAACTAAACAAAGATGTTGAAGAATTAGACCACACAATAAACCAGCTCACCCTCATAGATATTTATACAATAATACACACCCCCCAAAAAGCAGTACACCTTCTTCTCCAATGTGCATGGAACATTCTCCAAAATATATCACTTTGTAAGTCACAAGGTAAACACCAATAAATTAAAAAAAATAGAAATAACACAAATCTTTTTCTTAGACAGCAATGCTACAAAATAAGTAATTAATAACAGGAGAATAAGGTGAAAAAAACCATACATGTGGAAGCTTGTTCAAACCTTGTTTAAATATAAGTGGGTACTAAAAGAAATAAAAATGAATTTAAAAGTTTCTTGAAACAAATGACAATAAAAACACCACTTACTAAAACCTCTGGGAAACAGTCAAAGAACTAATCAGAGGTCAATTTATAGCAATAAGCAAACACAACAAAAGACAGGAAAAAATGACCATTGACTCTCTAACCCAACATTTCCAACAAATTGAAAAAGAACAGCAAGAAAACCCGACACCCTCCAAAAAACCTGAAATTATAAAAACTAGAGATGAAATAAATGAAATAGAAAGCTGCAAAACAATTGAAACCATCAAAAAAACTGGGAATTGGTCCTTTGAGAAGATCAATAGAATAGACAAACCACTAGTAAAACTAACAAAGGAAGAGACACAAATATTCCAAATAAAAGACAAAACGGGCAATGTCAAAACAGAACCACCTAAAATAAAAAGGGTAACATTAGAATATTATGAAAAACTATGTTGTTGTTGTTGTTGTTGTTATTGTTACATGCCATCGAGTTGCAGGTGACTCATAGTGATCCTATGAAGGAGAGTCCTCGGCACTTGGGTGCCTTTCATCCAGGTTCATAGGATTTCTGGAGGCAAGCTATTATGGAAGTGGATGCCACTCCTCCTTCCAGTCTTGTTTTAATTGGGGAGCTCCACCCCACTCTCTGTCCGCATTGGGAAACTAACCATTAATGCTGACATTAAATATCCCAAGACCTTAGGAGGGGCTTGACCGTTTAGTGTCTTACCAGCCCAACATGCCCAAATGCTGGCAAAATCCTTGTCCTAGACCCCCAGTTCATCTGGCAAGTCCACTCTGACAACCCCCTTGTGGGCCCAAAAAACCACCACAAGTGCCTGGATCCCTCAAACCTACCACGCCTCAAGAAGCCAGAGTCTAGATTCAGCTGACATTAAATATCCCAAGACCCTAGGCGGGGCTTGACTTTTCAGTGTCTTACCAGCCTGGCATGCCCAAATGCTGGCAAACTCCTTGCCCCAGACCCCTAGTTCATCTGGCAAGTCTGCTCTGCCAACCCCCTCGTGAGCCCAAAAAACCACCACAAGTGCCAGGAACCCTCAAACCTACCATGACTCAAGAAGCCAGAGTTCAGATTCAGCTGACATTAACTATCCCAAAACCAACCATACTCATACAAATATGAAAACCTAGAGGAAATGGACAAATACTTAGAAATTCACAATCTACCTAAACTGACACAAACCAAAATTGAACACCTAAACAGACTCATTACAAAAGAAGAAATGGAAAAGGGTAATAAAAAAACTTCCAGCCAAAAAAAGCCCTGAACCAGATGGTTTTATAAGTGAATTTTATCAAACATTCATAGAAGAACTGTCACCAATTCTACATAACCTACTCAGAAAATAGAAAAAGATGGACTCCCAGACTCATTCTATAGGCTAATATCTCTCATGAACATTAATGAAAAAATCCTGAATAAAATCTTGGCCAATAGAATCCAACAATACATTAAAAAAAAATCACCATGACCAAGTGGGATTCAGAACAGGTATGCAAGGATGGTTCAACATAAGAAAAACAATCAAACTAATCCATCACATTAACAAAGCAAAGAACAAGAACCACATGATCCTATCAATTGATGCAAAAAAGGCCTTTGACAAAATCCAACACCCTTTCCTGATTAAAACACTCAACAAAATGGGAATAGAGGGAAATTTCTTCAACATAGTAAAAAGTATACATATGCACACCCAAGAGCCAACATTGTTCTCAATGGAGAGAGATTAAAGGCATTCCCCTTTAGAACAGGAACTAGGCAAGGATGCCTACTATCACCTATTTTATTCAATATTGTATTGGAAGTCTTAGCAATAGCAATAAGACAAAAAAGAAAATAAGAGGTATCCAAATTGGCAAAGAGGAGGTAAAATTACCTCTATATGCAGATGATATGATAGTATACTTAGAAAACCCTAAAAACTCAGCAAGAAAACTACTGGACATAGTTGACCAATTCAGCAAAGTGGCAGGATTCAAGATCAGTATACTAAAATCTATTGGATTTCTCTGCAGTGACAAAGAGACTACAGAACTGGAGCTAAGGAAAATAATACCTACCTGTCACAATAACTAAGGACAAGATTAAATACTTAGGAGTAAACCTAACACAAAGGATCTATTCAAAGAAAATTATAAAACATTACTATAAGAAACAAAAATGACCTAGAGAAATGGAAGAATAAACCTTGCTCATGGATAGGAACACTCAATATTGCAAAAATAACAATCCTATCAAAGACAATTTACACATTCCATGCAATACCAATACAAATACAAATACCATTCTTCAATGAGATGGAAAAGGCAATCTTCAGTTTCATCTGGAATGGAGAGAAGCCCTAAATAATCAAAGCACTCCTTAAAAAGAGAAACAAGGTAGGAGTCATCTTACTCTCTGATTTCAAATCCTACTACACTACTGTGGTGGTTAAGACAGCATGATACTAGTACAATGACAGACACATACATCAATGAAATAGAATTAAGAATAGAGAAATCAGCCCATCTACCTATGGCCAACTGATTTTTGACAAGGAGATGAAATTAGTTAAGTGGGAAAATAGCAGCCTTTTTAACAAATGGTGTTGGCAAAATTGGAAAACTATCTAAAGAAAACTCAAGCAAGATCCACACCTCAACTATACACAAAAAACAACTCAAAGTGGATCAAGGACCTAGAACTAAAATCAAGGACTATAACCTTCATTAAATAAAGCTTGGAAGAATTCTAAAAGTCCTAATCCACAACATAAACAGTCTTCCAAGCATCCTGAAAAATCTACAACCAGGAGAGGATGAAATAGATGAATGGGACCTTCTAAGAATCCAAAAACTCCAACAGGGTAAAAAGAGAAACCACAGACTGGGAAAAATTATTTGGTAATAACATGTCAGATAAGGGACTTTTATCTAGAATTTATCTAGAATTTATAAAATACTCAATCACCACAAAAAGTAGACAACCCAATCGAAAAATGGACACAGGATATGAACAGACACTTCACCAAAGAAGACATTCAGATTGCAAACACATGAAGAAATGTTCAAAATCCTTAGCTCTAAGAGAGATTCTCACCCCAGTAAGAATAGCAAAATTTAACTGAACTGAAAACAACAAATGCTAGAGAGGCTATGGAGAAACTGGAACCCTTTTTCACTGTTGGTGGGAGTGTAAAATGGTGCAACCACTATGAAAGGCTGTACGGCGCTTTCTCAAAAAGTTGCAAATAGAAGTACCATTTGACCTAGCAATTCCACTACTAGGAATATACCTTAAAGAAACCATAACCGCCACCCACGCAGATATATGCATATCCATATTTACAGTGGCTTTGTTCACAATAGCAAAGAGTTTGAAACAACCCAAGTGCCCATCAACAAATAAATGTATAGAAAAGCTGTGGTATATTCACACAATGGAATACTATGCTGCATTGAAAAACAAGGAACTCATGACCCTGGAGGACATTATGCTGAGTGAAGTATCTCAGTTACAGAGGGATAAATGTGGCATAATGCCACTGCTTTAAAGCGGAACAGACATCAGGGTTGGGGGGAGACTGAGAAAAGAGGGGATTAATAATGTATACTGTATTGAAACAGATGGGGAGGGGAAGAAACAGATGAGGGATCAAATAGCCAACTTTTTTTTTTCTTCATAATTTCCTCTTGCCCCTCCCCACCTCCACGCACCTCTTAGTCTGGACAACTGTCATACAAGTAATACCTAATAATATATTTCTTTTAAACTGTTCTTACCTTCATCTGTTCCAACGCAGTGTTCATTATTTATTCTCTAACTCTCCCTCATGTTAGTCCTGTTTTATAATACTGGTGTTATGAAGTATTTGTCCTTTTGTGACTGAGCTATTTAACTCAGCATAATGTGGCCATCTTTTTATTATCAGCTCAGCATAACTATGCCACCCAAGGATCTTTATATTGTGTTTTTAAAAGAAAAATAATGGATGCATCAATGTTGTTGTTGTTATGAGCCATAGAGTCGCTTGTGACTCATAACGACCCTATGTACAATAGCCCTAAACCCTGCTCTATCCTGTGCCAATCGCATTGCCTCTTGACACTCCCATCCAGATTACCCCAGTCACTGAATCAGTTCACCTCATAGAGGGCCTTCCCCTCATGTGCTGTCCCTCCACTCTCCCAAGCATGATGTCCTCTCCAAGGACCAGTCTCTCCTTACATGTCCAAAGTATGTTAGACGGAGCCTCAGCATCCTTGGCCTTCAAGGAGCCACCCGGTTTAACCCTTTCCAGGATGAATATTAATCCAGAGATTTTATTTTGTCTTACTGTCCACAATTTGTTATGCAGTAAAACTAGCTGTTATTCCTCAAAAAGTCATAATTCATTTTAAGAAAATAAGGATTATAGAATATGATAATTAATACAAAGGAAAAGCAGAGATAGTTAAAATAAATAGATAAGTAGAGAGAGATTACTTGATCATCAGTTTCTGGCCAATAATATATTTGCTCAAGTTTGTATGAATCTTGTAGCACAGACACTCTTGCTGTCTTATAGATAAAGAAGCATCATCCTTCAATAACAACTGTGTGCATACTGTTATGCACTGAGGCACACACTCTGATTGACCCAAATAATCCCTTTCCATGCGGAGCTTATCATCTAGGAAAACTTTGGAAGATTGCTTCAGTCATAATCAGAGCAACACAGCAACATAAAATAGGAATCTTCCTGCACAACTCAGCAGCTAAATTCTTTCATTGTTAGTTTGCTTGAGACTATGTCTCTTGGATTTTCTAGGTGGCAGCAGCTGCCCAAAGGAGGTTGGAATTCCATCCAGGTATGAGCCAAAGGCAGCAGTTAGCATTATTTCTTAGCACTTAGGTCTGAGCTAGCACTCACAAGCAGAGAGAAATACAGAATTATGACAAAAAAAATATTAAGTAAATTTTTAAATTTTCTTTCATTTCATTTATTTTAGTGTCATGATTCCTCTTCAAACTTTAATCATGCTTAGTTCAATAGATATTCCGTTTATGAATGACTTGACTTATTGCCATTGGGTCAGAACTGATTTATAGCTGAACCTCCAGCCGGTTATTGGAGACAATAAACTGCATGCGTGGAGAGCACCTATTTTTCTCCCTCAGAGCTACTGCTGGATTTGAAGCACCAGAGGTGCTACTATTGTATTAGCAGGATAACTCCCTACAGACAAGGCCACTAAAGCCTATATGAATAAGGGCAAGTCAAATATTAAAAATAAAATTCAATTGGCTACAGTACACTCAAATTACAATAAAAAGTTAAACAAACAAAAATTGGCTAAAGCAATAGTAATCGAATCCCAGATACACTATAAACGAGACTAAGATAGTAAGACATACAAAGATAATTTGATCATTAGACAGAAAAGGACAGTAAAATGAGATGGATGGATCAGTGTCTGTGGCAATGGGCTCAAGTGTGTCGGAGATTATGGGGATGGCACAAGCAAGATAAGGCAGAGTTCTGCTCTGTTGTTCATAGGGTCATGGGTCATACTCAACTTGACTGCACTTAACAACAATAAGAAATAAGATAACTTGGTAAAACAGAAGTTTAAGGACTTTGTTGTTCTTATGTGTCATCGAGTGCACTACAACTCATAGCATGATAAATTTCACTATACTAAGGAAATTTTTAGGGAATTCTCATGGCTTAGTGTTAAGGAACAGTGCTGCCAACTCAAAGACACATTGTTCAAATTCACAAGCTACTCTTTAGGAAATAGTGTCCTCTTATGTAATTTACAGCCTCTGAAAACTTGCTGGACGGTCAGCTATGAGTTGGTTCTGACTTGACAGTACATAACAATGGGGACTTTTAAAACTACTACCAAACTCTTTAGAAACTTTCATTAAAACTTCAATTAAAAAATAGTAGCATTTGAAAAAATAGATATTTATTAAATTCAATGGAAATAAGAACAGGAAATTGTTACAGTGATTTTGAACATAAGGTACTTCTAGTAGAGGCAGTAAGGTTGACAGGGTGTGTGCAGGATCTCAATTCTGTCCCTTTCTAGCTTCAGTATGGACAACCATTTAACTTCCCTGTGCATCAGTTTCCTCTTCCACATGTAGAAGAGGGCACAGGGAGGAAGAACCTCAATGAGATGGACTGACACAATTGTTAGAACAGTGGGTTTAAGCACAGTGGAGATTATGAGAATGGTGAAGGATCATGTGGGGTTCTGTTCTATCGTACATGAGATCACTATAAATTAGAGTCAACTCCATGGCCACTAACTGTAACATACTCTGGTAGTTTACTGGTAAGTTGTACCACTAAACTAAAGGAGAGTGGTCTAAATCCACTAACTGCTCCATGGGGAAAAATAGGCAATTTCCTTCCATGCTATTTACTTCTTCTGAAAAGCTGCTAGAGAGTCAGTCATGAGTTGGTTCTGACTCAAAGGTACATAAAACAAACAAGCAAACAAACCCAATGCTATATACAGAGCCCTGATGGCAGGCAGTATATTAAGCTGCTAATTGAAAGGCCTTTGATGAGATGGATTGATTCTGTGACTGAAGAGGTGGGAATAAGTGCATTAGAGATGGCTAGGTTGGCACAGGATAGAAGAACGTATAGAGCTTTTGTACACAGGATTGCTATGAGTCGCAAGCGACTCGATGGCACATAACAACAACAATTGAAAGGCTGGTGTTTCAAATACATTAACTTCTCTGTAAAACTGTCTTCTCCTGATAAACTTAAGAGGATCAAAAAGCTGCTTAAGATCAGTAGTATTTTTTTTAATGTTACTATATGAGTCCCAGTATGATATGAAAAGCTACATACTGCAATACTAATTGAATAGTTGGTGGTTCAAAACCACTTAGCTTCCTTGAAAGAAAAGCCTGGTGATATGCTTCTGAAAAGTCTGTTCTGGAAACTCTATGAAGTGCAGTGTGGCTCTACAGCATACAATGATATTAGGATTCAGAATCAACTCAACAGCAGCTGTTTTTTTTTTAAAATATATTACTACATAGCATCTTCCAGTCCTACTTGAATAATATTAATATGAGGTATCACTGAGATGTTGTGAGAAGCAATGTAGTAAGTTAGTTATTCACTTGGCACTTACAGAACACTCAATAAGCTCTCAAAAGAAAATTTTACTGATGGGTTTACCTGGTGTTACACACTTAAAATTCACTTTTCCTAAAATGATTTTTAAAAGACCAGTATTATCATCATAAATATTGAGTGCCTATTACTGCATCATAAAATGGTTGAGAGTACCGAAGCACATAATACAGCAACAGTTAGCATTTAATCCAAATGGACAACTCTGAACTCTCTTGCAATTTTTACTGTATAATAATTTGTTATTAGGTTCATTTGGAAGTGCCATATGTCAGACCCTACATAACCAAACCATTAATCAGAATTAATCATGGAAGTAATATAAAAGTACATAGCCATCCCTGAGCAAGAGCAGTCAGTTGCACAGTCAGAATGCATTAAAACAGCAGATACCTCAACTTGTTTTAAAGGCTGAGGGATGGATAAGCAAACATGTTTTAAAGACTATAGATAATGTGCTCTTCAAATGAACCTAACTTAATGTCTCCTGCAAGGTCAGATCAAGGGTGAAGAAATAAGAATTGGACAAGCACTAGAGCAATTTCCAGCTAAATAAAAACCTAGGTATTATTTTCTTCACTAACAACAGAAACACACTGAGAGACAAGAAGGGTTGATCATCGATGCCAAAAATGTACTTTCTATTCTTTACAGCATCCAAAGTCTCTTTTATCCATTTTCTGCTTTTCCTCATATTGCCATTCTCTGTTTCTGTCAATGACCTTTCTTCAATCCAACTCAGCCTCCATCTAATGGCCTGAAGAGGACTTCTTCACATGATGGAAAGCTTTAGATTTAAGATCCCCCTCCTTCATTAGAGAAAAAAAGTGAACAGCCTCTATGTGCTGGGTGTTAATGAATGTGAAGAAAGATTTTTTTTGTATGTGTTTTACACATTATGTTCTTGACTCCTAGAGGTGCTACAATAAATTGCCGCGCTTCATTTACAAGGAGCCATAACAGAAGCAAAATGAGAATCTGGCGACAAATTGCTTCTCAGTCACCCTGGGTCAGGCTGTTGGGGCTAATGAGACGAGGAGCTCTAATTTTAAACTCCTCCTCAACCAAGTCATTCTTGCATTAATGCTCACTGTTATAAATTGTAAAGTCAAATGAAGGAGCACTGTTGAAAATTAACCAGTATTTTTATCCTTTGAGTACCCAATAGCGCATATTTTGGCTTCTGTAGCTGGTGGTTATCAAAGGCAGCACAGCTTACACCAGGGGTGCCAGCCTCCTCAGTGGATCCCTCCTCCCCAACACAACACCACTTTCCTAATTCTTTTTCCTTTCAAACCAAGCCTTCCATCCACCTTCACACAAAAAAAAAGAAAAGAAAAGAAAAAGAAATTAAAAATATCAACTAGCAGAAGGAAAGAGTATAGGTTTTCAATAAGATTATAATGTGACCTGTAGGAGCAATGTTTGAAACCAGTCTCTTTGTAGGTTCACTTAGCAAGTATCGTACACAGGCATTAAGAGTCAGAGAATTACACTATCCATTTAGGCTGGCTGCATGCTTAATGATCCGTAATTGTGTATATGGCGGAAGAGCCAGTAAATTACTGACCTCGGAAGGCTGGAAGCATTTGTCATTAGAAGCCTAAAGCAGGATTTGAACAAATAATGAGAAACCAATGCAGCACCTGCTTCTGTCAAAATACTCTCCTAATCCCACATTTTACCAGTTTATAAAAGCAGACAGCAAGGGTGGGGGGAGGGGGAAGAACGGCACAGGAGAAAGAAGGAAGTTTTATTAAAGTATATATGTAGGCTTTTGATCCCACATGGATGTTCAGGCAACCACTCAAAATGCAAGGTTGGCTTTATGTGGTTTTTCAGTAATGTGCTTTAAGTGTGTATTAATGAAAGGAAGTTCCTCTTGTGTGTGATGTGTCTGTCCGGGTGTATTCTTCCATGGAATCACATCATAAAATACAAATTAACCACACTACCCTAGTCTAATCATTGTAATCAGTTATGTTTTCATGTGTACATTACTGATATATAAGGCTGTTGTAGTTCTTGTGTGTGGTTTAATTGCTTGTTTTTGCATATCTTGTGTGATTGATGATGTTCTAGAAATCTTTTCCCCTAAAGGAGACTTTGTAAATTACTTTGTTTAGATGCTAATGATTGTATTTCATTAGTGGCCCTCTCATCCAGAATCATCTTTAAATGAATGAATATGCCATAATTAAAAATCTGAATTATGAATTACTTTGAAAGGAGACAACATTGTCCCGATTTCCCACTGCGACACAGTGTTATTTCAATTATGTAAATATGTTTAATCATTCCCCTTTTGTTTTTCTAATTATTTAATATTAATGTTGCTTTACCCCTTTATTGCTACAAGAAGGGATATGGCATCTTAAATGAGAGTACTTAGACAAGTGATACACAGATGACTAGATTAAAGCAGACATTTATCAGAATGCATAACCCATTTCAAAAACAAACATGCTATTAACATTCATACTAATATAGCAACACTGGCTATAATTGCACTTCATGAATGTTTTGTCTGTACAAATCTAATGTATTCACAATGAACAATTTCCAATTATTGTTGTAGGTTTTTTTCTTATAGAAAGTCCAAAATCCTTGGTGAAAGTTTCCATTATCTTGAGGTATGCATCTGAGCCAACCATGAGACCATCATATTTTCATCAGCAGAAAATTTGCATCTGTTCAAGTACTACTAAACTTGACATATTCAACTTTAACCAATCCACTTTTGAACTTTCAAAAAATGTGTGAAAAAAAATGTTTAAGCACACTCCTCCACCTTACACATACATTTTTATTTTACACCCTCCCTGAAGTAGGAGAATTACTTTAAGGAGAGTGTAAGAAATTCACTCTTCTCTCAACAGCTCTCACATTGATGTTCAAGAAGCTACACTTACAATGGAACCATGAACCCAGCAGAGGAGCACGCCAGGCAGGTCACAGAGTACGACAGTTAATTTTATAAATTCATACTTGAGGTACCTTATTCAAACCTACTGCAGAAGTTTGATTTGGTTTGTTTTGTTAAAAACATTTCACTGACTTCAATTTAGAAATTTCTATTTTAGTGCAGCTAAGTTACACAGGAGTATGTTCCTCTACCATTTAGTAATTTAGATACTTGCAATATTACTGCTAACTGACTCTTGAGCTGTAAGAGCCATAATTATGTTGGTTTAATATTTTGTGCTTAAATATGTTATTTGTAAACTAACAGTGGGAAATGCTACAATTTCCCCATGTTTCTTTCTTATTTCAAGGCTACAATAAAATATGCAGTTGTTGATTGACTGTAAAGTTTTATTAATGATGTTTATAATATTAAGATTGTGATTTTAAAGTATTTCTCTACATAGTAAAGGCATCTTTAGTTTTTAAAAGATTTCCCTTCAGAATAATATTATTTTTAAATTTGAACATATAACTTTAGCAACTATGATAAGAGTTTAATATTTTATCTGGTTGTATTTTGCAGACAAAGCACACAAATGACTTTGCTTCATCATGGTATACACCTAAAAGTACTACATAGACCAAACTAAAGTGATACTCATTTGAAAGTTATAAAGAAAATTATATAAATTACTTTGCACTTAATTTAAAATTATTCTCACACTTTTTCTATCATTGAAAAAAATAATCACATTCAGGGAACTGTTAAGTTTATTCAAAAGTTTCATGTAGATGACAAAAAAATGCAAAATCATTTTTAACAGCAGCATACTGATTGCAATAGCTTTTAAAATAACCATCATTGTAGAATTTTAAAGATGAAAATTATTTTCTAGCTATTTTTCATTGAAAATTAATTTTAATGATTTTTATACATTTAAAACCGAGAATTCAGAAGTTTCATACATCAGCATAGAAAAAATCCAAAGAATCCTTTAAAATTAATACTTAAGACCTGAAAATATAGTTTTTTTATTATTATAGCTCAATTAAAACTGTTATTGACCTTGAAATCTAAGAAAATGAAATGTTATGGAAAGGAAGTTGTTATTGTTAAATGCTGTCCAATCAAATACAACTCATAGCAACCCTATGAACAGCAGATCTGAACCCTGCCTATCCTGTGCCATCCTAATCATCTCTAACACTTGAGACCATTGCTGCAGTCACTGTATCATTCCATATCATTGGAGGTCTTCCCCTCTTTCACTGACCCTCCATCTTTCCAAGCCTGATGTTGCTTGGTCTCCTAGCAACATGTCCAAAGGACAAGAGATGGAACTTCATCATCTTACCTCCAATGAACACTTTAGCTGCACTGTCCCTAGGAAATATCTCTTTGTTCTTTTGGCAGTCCATAAACTACTCAATATACTTCTCCAGCGCCACAACTCAAAGGCATAAATTCTTCTGCACTTCAGTTGTTTTTGTTGTGTTTTTTTTTAATAAAATTGTCATTTTATACTGGTTTACTTACAAAATTCATATACATTGTTTTCCACACCAGATCTTTCCCCTTTCCTTTACCCACTTCTCCATCCACCCATCAAATTATGCAACCCTACACATCCCCCAATCCTCCCCTCTTTGTTTCCCTCCCTGCCTTGGAACATCGTTTATGTTCTACAATAATGGTCTTATACACTTTTTGTCCTTATGGAACTGAGTTAGTCACTTAGCACAATGCTCTCCGGTCTCTCCCAAGTTATGCAGTAATTTACAAAATCATTGTTCCTGCAAGCTGTGTAGTATTCCAGTGTGTGAATAATGTACCATAATTTCTCAATTCATTCTATTGTGGTTGGACGTTTGGGCTGTTTCCATCTTCTTGCTGTGGTGAATAATGCTGCTATGAACATTGGTATACAAGTTTCTGTTTGTGCCTGTTTTCCTTTTCTTGTTTTTGTGGACCATAGAGTTGGAAGTGACCCGTTGCTGACCCTCTGGCATGTTTTCAAAGGCAGTTAATCACATGGGAGGAGAGAGTGCCCATCTTTCTCTCACTGAGAAGCTGGTGGCTTTGAACCACATGTTTTCAGATTTGCAGCACAGCTTCTTGCCACTAGTCACCAGAGGCCCCTTAAATCTCTAGTCATGGGATTTATTTTTTTTTAATAGGTGTGGCTTATTAGTTGGCACTGAGTCTGTTCTGAGTTATGGTTACAATCCGTAAAAAAGAACAAAATCCTGCCTGATCCTGCACTATCAGTCTCTGCTGTGCTTAAGCCCATTGTTGCAATGAGTCCATCTAGTTGTGTCTTCCTCTCTTTTGCTGACCTTCTACTTTTTCAAGCATGATGTTCATCTCTAGGGACTGTCCACTTCTTATACATGCCCAAAGTATATGAGACAAATTTCCCCATTCTTTCCTCTAAGAAGCACTCTGGCTTTACTCCTTCCAAGACAGATCTATTTGTCTTTTTTTGTAGTCTATGGGATATTCAATATTTTTTACCAATAGCACAATCCAAAGGCATTGATTCTTCTTCAGTCTTTCTTATTCATTATCTATTCTTCACATACATATGAAGTGACTGAAAAATATCATGGTTTGGGTCAGCCAAAGTTTAATATTTAAAATGACACATGTAATGTTAAGGACTTAGTATCCAAAATGGTTTTCTTAGCCATTGAATTTGCCCCTGCTATGTGGATTGGTGAGAAAAAGTAAATAGATGTATTATCCACAAAGGGATTGACTACACTTGCCATTAAATTTAGCAGATCCAGCAGCAGAAAAGAAGAAACCACATCTCCAGCAAAGAAGCAAGAGAATATAAGGTGTCCAGAGATTCTTGCACCAGCCAAACTAGGGTCTATGGGAACAACTGCCATCACAGCCACAGCAGAGAATCAGAGACTTGACATGAGACAGAGCAGAACTTGAGACTAATACCCCATTGAAGCAGGGCTGAAAGCATTTTGTCCAAATTTTCTGGAGAACTGGGGAAGGGAGAGCCATAATTATCAGGACTGAGAACTACGGAGCACTGGCCTAAAGCCACAAGGCCCAAGGCTGAGGTGCCTGTGAACACATTCCAGTTGTCCTGACTGTAATATGCTACTAACCTGGATTATAACCTTTTGACTTCACCAATATCATTCTTTGTGAGTTATTTCAACACATTTTTGACCTAGTAAAGCAATAAAATGAGTAGAAGGAGGTACAGGAGTATGGCGACCATGCCTGATCTCATAGGAATTGGTTTTGTGTTTCTGATGCTGTTGAGAAGGACAGCTCCCCCCAGTGAGACTGGTAAAGGTCGGATATGGCTGTCTCCAAGAGGCCCTGGCTCTTTTTTACAACACTTTTATCTTTAAGATGTCTTTTGCAGCAGATTTGACAAATACAATATGTCATTTGATTTCTTAACTGCTAAACTGCTTCCTTTGATAATGATTATTAATTCAAGTAAAATGAAATTTTTGACAACTACAATCTTTTCTACATTTATCTTAAGAATTTTTAAAATTTTCTTCATGTTGATATATAATCCATACTGAAGACTAGTCTTTGACCTTCAATGAGTGCTTCAAGTTCTCTTAATGTTCAGCAAGATTCTATCATCTATATATCACAGGTTGCAGATTATGGCGTATTTTTCTTCATAGAGTTCAGTTTCATAATTCCTCTGCATATGCAATGAATAGGTACGATGAAAAATAGCATACTTTTCCTGACTTAAATCTCTTTAGCATCCCTTTGTTCTGTTCAAACTATGCATCTTGGTTCACATAAGTAAAATTTCACCTTGTTGTTTTGTTGTTATGTACCGTCGAGTCTCTTGCAACTCATAGCGACCCTATGTACAACAGCCCTAAACTCTGCTCTGTCCTGTGCAATCGCACTGTCTCTGACACTCCCATCCCGATTATCCCAGTCACTGAATCAATCCACCTCATAGAGGGCCATCCTCTCCTGCTCTGTCCCTCCACCCTCCAAAGCATGATGTCCTTCTCCAAGGACTGGTCTCTCCTCACAGCATGTCCAAAGTATGTTAGACGGAGCCTCAGAATCCTTGCCTCCAAGGAGCCACTCGGTTTAACCCTTTCCAGGACAAATCTGTTTGTTTTTCTAGCAGTTCATGGTATTCTCAATACTCTTCTCCAGCACCACAGATCAAAGGCATCAATTCTCCTTCTATCCTCCTTGGTCATGTGAAATTAAATGTTCTGAAATCCCCATTCTCCTCAATGTTATCCATAATTTATCATGATCTACAGTCAAATGCCTTTGCAAAATCAATAAAATAAAAATATAAACACCTTTCTGTTTTCTCTGCTGTTAGCCAAGATCTACCTGACATCTATAATGTTATCCTTCATTTCACGCCTTCTTTTGAATCCAGTTTGAATTTCTGGCAGTTTTAATTTAATCCAGCTTGAATTTCTGGCATTTTTCAAAAGTAGATTATTAATATTTTGCCTAAACATGTAAGATTAGGAAGAAATAATAGAGAAATGTCAAGAAATTAATACATTATTACATAAATTGCTTGAGAATTCCATTTCAGGTAAAAATGAAGAAAACAAAATAGAAGAGGTCAAGAACTAACCTGGCCCATGTGGTTTGAACTTTCACACAGTAACAGAGATGAGCTTGATAGGGAATAAATATAATTGCAGACACTGATGGAAAGTATCCCAGACTAAAAGAAGAGAGATTACAATAGCAGATCTAAATTATTTAGAAACATCCAAATCCAGACAACACTTCCTCCATTCTACCTCTACTTGAAAAAAAGTCAACATAGGACAGTTTAACCAAAAAAAATTCATTATAAAGAAGCCAATTCTGACTGATAATAGCCTATGTGACAGTATAGAATTGCCCATAAGGTTTCCAAGGCTGTAATCTTCACAGAGGCAGACTGTCAACGTTTTTATCTCATGGTGCAGCTCATGGCTTAAAATTTCCAACTGGTTAGCACCCAAGAACTTAAGGAGTGTGCCATGATGGCTTCTCATAGGGCAGTAACATTGTGATCATGAGGTAAGGAGAGGAGGAACCAAATAAAGTATGTTCTCTGATATCCTGAACAAGTGCTTTGTTGCAATGTTGATTTTTCTGCTTCAATAAGATTGAAGTTGTTCATGATCAATACTCACAGTAATAGTTAAGAAATAAAAGACATGTTGCATTGTGGAAATCTGCTGTCAAAGAACTCCCTACAGTGCTAAAGACTAAAGATCTCAGTTTAAAACTAGGAGACCATAAAATTGACCAATGGGAACTTCTTATAATCTTATCTCTGTATGCATCAAAGAAACTTTCTTGAATGGGGTGAAAAGAAAGCCCAAAGACTGGAGAAAAACATTTGCCAATGACATTTCAGAAAAAGGTCTCAATGAAAGAATCATCGAAAGGAGAAAGGTCCTCAATGTGATCAACTGACACAATGACTATGAGTCCAGATCTGTTGTTTCTAGGGTAACTATGAGTGGTACTTGACTTGAGGGCACCTAACAACAACAAGAACAACAACAACAACGTATGGTATATCCTATAAATGCCCCAAAATGGCTACACTTAGTTAAACTGACTGAGTTTTATAAGACTTGTTTTTCTTGTTGTTGTTTTTATGTGCCGTC
>NW_006399850.1:2111410-2119314 GCF_000299155.1 Elephantulus edwardii | reverse complement strand
AGTTTGTTATGATCTACACAGTCAAATGCCTTTGCATAGTCAATGTAACACAGATAGACATTCCTCTGGTATTCCCTGCTTTCAGCCAAGATCCATCTAACATCAGCTACAATATCTCTAGTACCAGGACCCCCTCTAAACCTAGCCTGGACTTCTGGTAGTTCTCTGTTGATGTGCTGTTCCAGTCGTTTTTTGATAATCATCAGTAAAATCTTGCTTGCATGTGAAATCAGTGAGATTGTTCTGTAGTTTCCACATTCTGTTGGGTCAACTTTCTTTGGGATAGGAACAAATATCAATCTCTTCCAGTCAGTTGGCCAAGTGGTTGTTCTCTAGATTTCTTGGCACAACTTGGTGAGCATGTCCATCGCAGCATCTGTTAGCTGAAATATGTCAATTTTTCTTATTAGATTTGTTT
Source organism: Elephantulus edwardii (assembly GCF_000299155.1). NCBI lineage: Eukaryota > Metazoa > Chordata > Mammalia > Macroscelidea > Macroscelididae > Elephantulus > Elephantulus edwardii. The sequence continues at coordinate 2,118,896 of NW_006399850.1, read as the reverse complement.
TTAATTAGATTTGTTTTTCTGTTTGCGTTCCAGAGTGAAAGCAAGCTGACTGTTCCCCCTTATCGAGCAGGTGGCAGTTGTTTATTACTTCCCTCAAACTAAGCTTGTGTTTCATTTCCCCCTGAAAAAAAAGGTCTCATAACTAAAATTTAACAGACTACTACAGGACCTCCACAAAAAAAAGTCTGATAACTGAATCACAAAATGGGGAAAAGACTCTTGACAAAGGACATTTGGATGACTAACAAACACATGAAAAAATGTTCAAAGTCATTAGCAATCAGAGAGATGAAAATCAAAACAATAATGAGATGCCTTCTTAGTCCATGAGCAGTAGCAAAGTTTAACAGCAAAGCAAATAATGAATGTTGGAGAGGATGCAGAGAGATTCTAACTCTTAAGTATCATTGGTAGGATCACAAAATGATACCATCACTCTGGAAGATAGATTGGTATTTCCTCACAAAGCTCAACGTAGAAACCCCATATGCCCCAGCTATTCCACAGATAGGAACATCTCCCAAGGAAATCAGAAATGAGACACAAATGGAGATATGCACACCTATGGTCATAGCAGTGTTATTTATAATAGCAAGAAAATGGAAATAGCCCAAATGTCCAATAACAAATTAATGAATTGAGAAATGTGATACATTCACAAAATGGAATAGAATGAAGTATCTACAGAATAATGATTTCATAAAATACTACGAAATCTGTGAGAACCTAGATAACATTATGTTGAGTGAAATAATTCAGTCTCATAAGGACAAATACTACGTAAGACCACTATTGTGAAAACTGGAGGATAACTGAGAGATAGATAGATAGATAGATAGATAGATAGATAGATAGATATTGTTGTTGTTTGATGCTGTCGAGTCATAGACGAATCATAGTGACCCTATGAACGAACAGCCTGAGCACTGTTCGTACATAGAGTTTCTGGAGGCAAGCCATTTCGGAAGTGGATGCCACTCCTGCTTTCAGGCTTGATTTAGTTGGGAAGCTCCAGCCAACACTGTCCACCATGGGTACGCATTACCACGATTGGCACATCACTGTCACAGTCTTCAGCATCACAGCAACCACGAGTTACCTCTGTACAGCAACGCACAGACCAGTGCTATACCACCTAGAATAATGTTTCACAGGAAGACAATTTGAACCTGGCCAAGGGCCACAGGCCCGAGGGCCCTTTGGGCTTAAGGCCGCCTCCTGGTTCAAACCCTAGGCCCAGGCTGGCTAGCCTCACTCCAGGTACAGAGCAAACCTGCACATCAAACACATTCCCAGAAAAGCAGTTGACTCCAAAAGCTTGCCACAATTCCTGCGCTCCCACCACCATGCTCCTTCCTTCTGGCAAGGAGAACTTCCCAAGAGCCTGGGAGGAGCCAGCCAAACCAGGAACAAGATTAGATAGATAGATAGATAGGTAGATAGATAGATACATACATACATATATACAGATATATAGATATATATATATGAAATACAGATACATATAGAGAGAGATCAATAGAGATATATTAGATATATATAAAGTTATAGATAGATATAAAGATATATAGATTAGATATAGATAGATATAAAGTTCAAAAGTAGAAGGGGAAAGAAAGGGTAGAAATAGGGGGAGAGGAGATAATCACTAGGATAACAGAAGTTAGTGGGCAAAGAGTGGAGAGAAGGAATAGGAAAGAAAGATTCAGTGGGGACTTAAAAAGATTGGGTGATAATAGACATTGATAAATAATAGTTAATGATATAAAATGCAATGTATATTACAGATTATATATAACACAGTATACATGAATGAAACACAATGTATATGAATAGCTATATGCAAATACACTTGACAAATGGAGGGGAAAAACGATGTATGATATAAATAAACATTGGATTTTGTAAATTCAAAGAGTATGTAATTCTGCCTTTGACCAGTACTAGATTGGAAGTACTAAGAATGAAGGTTTTCCCTTGAAATAAGCTTGTTTAAAGTAGAATTTGGTAGTGGGTGCTGAAGCTTAGGGAAAATATTAAGTCCCATCCAGTACTCTGAGAAGATTTACATTTGAATAAATTTGTAGGCCTACCTTGGATTTTTATTAAAGAGATTTATATTTGAAGGGGGGGAACCCAAGCAGGAAGAAAAATGGGGTTGGGGGAAGAGAGTGAAAAACTTTATAAAATTGGACAAGCTGTTTGGCTTCTGAGGTAGGGGGAACTTGGTGCCCATCAGAGCACCCTTCCAGGACTTGAAGTTAAATGGAGCTGATGAGTACGCTTACTCTATCTATTGAAGCGGAAATACAAGGCATATAGCAATGAAGAGAAAGGCTGAGCTTGGATGAGTTTCTTCAGCACTGTCCACCTAATATTCACAGATATATGGATAAGCAAAAATGGCTGATGGCTTGAGGACCAGGAAATCATAAGGTTTTCTTATTTGTTGACTTGATCCCATGTGAGGGATAAGGATAAGGATGAAAGAGACCAACTGGTCTGAATGAAACACACAAAGTAGTGTGTACTCCTGAGTTAGATGAGCAGTGCCCACTTGGACCTAGCCACAGATGGCAGGGGATGAGTTAACCAGAACTCAACCAAATGAAGACAAGATGGTCCATGCTATGAGACAGTGTTGATTGTTGCCACCTAATTGCTTGCTCTAGACTGGACTTTGTTTGTGGATCCAAATACTCAATGTTTCCAAACTAAACAGAAGGTTCTTCAGCAAGAGGGTAATGCTTTTTCCTTCAGAGTACTGGTTTGATAGGGTTGAACAAATCAGAAATTGGCTATTTAAAATGGAGATATTATAGCATGCAGGACAAAGCACCTGGCTTACATGCTTTCACAAATGTAGCCATTAGTAAGTTGGTGGTGTTGTGTGTTTTTGAGTCAGAACCAACTTATAGCTGACACTCCAGTGGTTTTCAGAGGCAGTAAACTGCACAGAAAAATACTGTCCCATCTTTCTCCCACAGAACAGCTGGTAGATTCAAACCACATGTCTCTGAGACTGCAGTGCAGCTTCTTATCACTAGGCCCCTGGAACCCCCTAGTAAGATGATTGTAAGAGGGGGAGGGTGTAACCTTCCACAATATATTTAAATAAAATAAAACAATTAAAGATTATCTAAAACACAATGTACGTGCATGAAACACAATGTGTGTGAATGATTGCATGTAAACCAATAATAATATACCCAAAAAGAATATTTTTAAAAAATTTTATATTCAACCTATAAGCAAAACAAAACTAAGGGACACTTGATCCAAGACAGTGTCTCTTCCATTACTTATTATGCATCTGAAAGTTGGACAGTGAATAAATATGACTGAAGAGTAGATATATTTGAGTTGTAGTACTAGAGAAAAATACTGAATACCTCATAGATTACCAGAAGAGCAAACAAGTCTATCTTGGAGGAAGTGCAACCAGGGTGCTCCTTAGTGGCAAGACAGGGAAACTTTGAATACTTTGGGGAATTTTTTCAGTAGAGGTCAATACTTGGAAAAAGACTTCTTGCTGTGAAGATAGAGAGTCATAGACAGAGATGAAGACCCCCAACAACATGGATTAACACAGAGACTGTAACAATGAGTTCTAGCATATGGTGCAGAATAGGGCAAGGTTCATATCTATTATTTATAAGGTTACTATGAGTTATAGTTGGCTGGTTGGCAACCTAATAACAACATCTCCCTTAGTTTAAGGATCATGTGAGCAATGAAGTGCATTGACAAAGACGGGAAAGGAGAAAAACTCATGACATCTTTGCCACTAGCTAAAGTTGTCCTGACTATCCGTTTTAAACTTTAAAATTCTTTATTAAACACTGTCACTTTCATCAGGCACCTAAACCTCTAGTAATGTTTTGGATCAACTTACTGAAATATACCTGACTGGTAAAAATGGAGTTCTTGTTGTTGTTGTTGTGTGCCATTAAGTTGTTTATGAATCATAGAAACTCTATGCCAAAATATAAAACAAAAGTCAACTATCCATACACTCACATAGAAGAAAATGAAAAAAAAAATATTATACTCTGAGAAAAATCTTTCTATAATCAAGGTCTCGAGGTAAGGAATTATACTGCCAGTCCAAAGGCATTCGTTCAACTTCACTAGATGTTCCATGAAAGAAAAATGAACAATATCTTCCTATGTTATTTACCACCTCTGAAAACCCACTGGAGGATGAGCTATCAGTTTCAACCTGATAGCACATAATAGCCCAATAGAGGAAAACAGTATGACTTCATCTACTAATTATAAGAAAACTAATCACATCTTATGTGTGATCAAGTTGACTATATATAACTCATAGTGATCCTATGCACATAGGATCTGAGCCTTGCCCTATCCTGCACCATCCTCATCATCTCTGATATGCTTGAGCACGTAGCTACACAGTCACTGTGTCAATCAATCTGTTTAGGGTCTTTCTCTCTTATGCTGACCCTCCACATTCTCAAGTATGATGTCTATATTCAAGGTTTTAGACTCTCTTAACAATATGATCAAATTACGTGAGATAAAGATAACAGTAGTATCTATATTTAAACAGCATCTGATACATTTCCCAGTGTTCTCATATAACCTCATTTTAATCTTGTAGAGTCACAAATACGATTATTTTGGCATACACTCTTGGGTATGGCTATCTGAGATTCAGAGAGGCTTATAGTTTTGCCTAGTCACAGAGGAGCCATATGGTCCCACAGCTTCAATAGGCACATGTTCCCTCTGCCCTGCTACCATTAATATCATTCTTCTCCATCAATATCTAAAAACATCATAGGGTGAAATTGATAATAAATTTATTTCCACTTAATAAACTATGGTAACATTCATGTTTTTGCTTTTTAAGTAAATATGTATTTGCTTTAAAATAAATATGTTTAAATTTATCCTTTATGACTAAATTTTAAAATAAATCATCATATTTAGACTGTTTTTGTTGCTATTGTTGTTATGTGCCCTGGAGTTGCCTGCAACTCACAGCAACCCTCTGTACCTCTGAACCCTTCCCTATCCTGAGCCAGACTCACTCACTCTGACACACCTACCCCCATTACAAAGTTACTCCATCTCACCTGGTGTCTTCCTCTCCTGTGCTGTCCCTGCACCCTTCCAAGCATGATGTACTTCTCCAAACACTGTTTTTAGAAACTGAAAATACATGTCATTTCGAACCCTTAAACTACCTAACTCTTTTAAGCCTCAGTTTTCTCATCTGTAAAGTCAAGATAATAGTAATAATGCCTCTTATTCTGGAGTACCATGAGGTTTAAATAGGATATTGATTGTTAAGCACTCAGTGCTTAGTAGCAAGTGGTATAACCAGGACTTGACTATAAATTTTCATGTCCCTCAATCAAAGGCTTAACTTTCACATGACAGCAGGTTTATTGGGCTATATTAAGAAAAAAGAATAGAAATGAAAATCACAGTCAGATTGGAAGAACTCACACAATAAACTGAAATTTTAAGGCTTTAATCAGTAAGCTGGTATTAGCATCAACAAGCTGTTTTATGTAAATGACACAACCTTGCTTGCAGAAAGCAAGGGGACTTGAGATGCTTACTGCAAAGCTCAAGGACTGATACCTTCAATATGGATAAACATCAACATCAATAAAATAAAAATCCTCATTGGACCAACAGGCAACATCATGACAGATGGAGAAAAAATTGAAATTGTCAATGATTTCACTTTGTTTGGATCCACAAACAATACTCTTGGTACCAGCAGCAAGGAGATCAGGACACATATATCATTGGGAAAATCTACCGTTGAAGAGCTTGCCAAACTCCTAAAGGGCAATGATGTCTGTTTAAAGACTAAGTTGCACCTGACTCAAGCCATGGTCTTTCCAATAACCTGCGCTACATCTGACAGTAAAAAGTGAACAAAGGTTAAAGAACAGGAATTGATGCCTTTGTGTTGTAACACTAGAGAAGAGTGCTGAATATCCTATGGACAATCAAAAGAACAAAGAGGTCACGTCAGGTCACAGCCCTCGTGTACCTTACCATTGCTCTGTGGCTAGACGCCAAGACCTGCGTGGCATGGCGATGCCTGGGAGTGTCTTCTCACTTCCTCTTTTCAAGTATATGTTAAAGGCTGCAGCCCAGGCCAGGGCACTCATACCCCAGCCAGTGACAGCACCACAGCCTGCCAGGTTTAGGGGCTGAAGTTGGAATGTTACACTCCTGCCTGAAGCACTAGACCATTGCCCCACTGCCTGGTAGCTGCTGTTCTACAACCTAAAAACCACTGTCCCACTGCCTGTGGGCCGCTGCCCCACTGTCTGGAGACCACCCTACTGGCACCCACTGTCCTGCACCAGGAGCTCTAATTTAACAGGGTCTTGGGCCTTGAACACAGTTGCCTAGCTACACCACTGTAGGATTTCTTAAGATCAAAATTAAAAGGCTCAATAAAGCCACAGTTTCTGGAGGGCAATAGTATCCCACTTTGGGCCCAAGGCCCAAAAAGGGAGCACCAATAACCAGATCCTTCACAAAACACTGCCAGACTCTGGGACATTATCTAGTTCCAACAACCTTACATATACAAAGAAAAAATTCACATAGTGTCAAGAAAGCAACAATATGCTTCAGTCATCATGAAAAAAAAATAACCTTTCTCCTAAAAAAGCAAATCCAATAAATACCCTAAACAGAAAAACCCAGAAAATATATGTTGCTGTGGACTTACTCCAACAGCTACAGAATAAAATGTAAGTGACAGAAGAAATAATGGAAGCCATTAAGGAAACAAATACCCCAGAGACAACAATCCAGAAGAAATATATTGACGAGGAGGAATTTGAATAGCTATAGAAGAAAATGAAGATGATGGAAGAAAGAACTGTTAGTAGTATAGATAAAGAGGTACAAGAACTTAAAAAATCACCACAAGACAGAGAGGGTACAGCCAACACAGTACTGGAAATAATAAAAAAGCATGAAAGTACAACCTAGAATATTAAGACAGAAATGGCAGAAGTACATAACATGCTGGTGGACAGAAAATTGGAACTGAAGAGATGGAACAGAAAGTCAGTGAGTGGGAAGAAAGAGCCTCCCTGGAAATATACTAGAAGAAAAATCAAACATGAGATGTAAAGAAAATGAAGAAAACATTAGAATCATGTGGGATGACATTAAAAAGAAAAACGTACATATGATTGAAATTCAAGAACATGGGAGTGACAGGGAAGTCACTGAAAAAAATATGGAAGAAGTACTAGAAGAAAATTTCCCAGGTCTTATGAAGAGTGGGGAAATTCACATTTAAGATGCATACTGAACACCAAAAAGACTAGAACCAAAAAGAAAAGTATCAAGACATACCATAGTAAAATTCTCCAAATTAAAAGAAAAGTATAGAATACTAAGAGCAGCACAAGAAAAACGAAGAGACACCTATGAAGGGGAAACCATTAGATTAAGTTCTGATTTCTCAGCAGAA
>NW_006399850.1:2108291-2109390 GCF_000299155.1 Elephantulus edwardii | reverse complement strand
ATTTAAAAATTTCTTGAATCAAATGAATATGAAAATAAAACATACCTAAACTTCTGGGGTACAGATAAGGCAATCCTTAGGAGGTAGTTCATAGCAATAAGCACACACATAAAAAGGACAAGAGAAAAAAGCTCAATGATCTAACTCAACACCCTCATTAAACAGGAAAAAGACAGCAATCTAATCCTATATTCTTTAGAAGAAATGAAATTATAAGGACAAGAACTGAAATCAGTGAGGTAGAAAACAGTAAAACAATTGAAACCATCAATAAGAACAGGAGCTGGTTTCTCAAGAGTCAATAAAATTGAAAAACCACCGGCAAACATATAAAAAAAGAAAAAAGAAAAGACACAGATTAAGAAATGTTAGAGGTCACAACAGAACTAGATGAAATTAAATAGATAATATCGGAATAGTATGATAAGCTACATTCTGATAAATTTTAAAAACCTAGAGGAAATGAACAAATTCCTTTAAACTCATGTCCGACTTAGATTTTCAAGGACATATGTAGGGCATTTGAACAAACCCATGACAAAAGAAGAAATCTAACGAGCCATAAAAAGACTTCACCATAAGAAAAGTCCTGGACCAGATGGCTTCACAGCTTATTTTCACCAAACATTCAGAGAGGAACTATCACTGATTCCACTTAAAGTATTTAAAAAATAGAAAAGCAAGGAACACTCCCAGAGTCATTCTAGGAAGCAAGTATAACCCTAATATCAAAAGCAGGTGAAGATATTACTATGAAGGAAAACCATAGGCTAATATCTCTCATGAATGTAGATGTAAAATTCCTTAACAAAATTCTAGCGAGTAGAATCCAAAAACACATCAAAAAATAATTCATCATGACCAAGTGGGATTCATAACAGTCATGCAAGGATGCTTCACTATAAGGAAAACAATTAATATAATTCACCACATTAACAAAGCAAAAAACAAGAACCATATAATCTCAGCAAGTGATGCAGAAAGACATTTGACAAAATCCAATGCCTCTTCCACTCAGCAAAATTGTAATACAAGGGCATTTCCTCAACATAAGTGATAAGTATATATGCAAAACCAAGAGCCAAACTCATTTGCAGTG
>NW_006399850.1:2100201-2107656 GCF_000299155.1 Elephantulus edwardii | reverse complement strand
TGAGAGACACAGCACTTCCTAACCTCAAAACCTACCCAGTGGTAGTAACCAAAACAGCAAGGTGCTGGTACAATGACAGGCATACAGACCAATGAAGCAGAATTAAGAACCCAGAAACAGACCCATCTATCTGATATTTGACAACTGATATTCAACAAGGAAAAAAACTTATCAAATGTGGAAATGAAAATCTCTTCAAAAAATGCTGCTGGCCTAACTGGACTGCTACCTGCAGAAGGCTGAAACAGGATCTGTATCACACAACATACAGAAAAAGTAACTCAAGGAGGACCAGTGACCTGGGAGTAAAGACCAGGGAAAAATTGGAATTAAGCTTAGAAGGCCTAGGCTATGTTATAAGGAGACTGCCAAATACAGCCAGAAATGCACAATCTGAAATGGATAAAATTGATAAATGGGACCTCCTAAAGATTAAATCTCTGTGTGCATCAAAAACATTTTCCAAAAACATATGGTAATACCATTTTAGACAAGGATCTCATATCAATAGTTTACAAAATCCTACAGGGCTTCCAGAAGAAAAAAGACCGATAACACAATTACAAAATGGGCACAAGCCACGGAAAGACTTTTCATAGAGGAAGATATACGTGTGGCCAACAGACACATGAAGAAATGTTCAAAATAACTGGCAATAAGAGAGAGGCAAATCAAAATCACAATGAGATATCATCTCATTCCAGTAGCAATGGTAGAGTTTAACAGGACAGTAAGTAATAAATAAATGTTGGAGAGGATGTGGAGAGATAGGAACTCTCATACACTGTTGGTGGGACTGTATAGTGGTAAAACCACTCTTGAAGGCAATTTGGCATTTCCTCTATAAGCTGAACACAGAAATTCCATATGACCCAGGTATTCCACTGCTTAGAATACACCCCAAGAAAATGAGAACTGAGGCACAGAGACTTGTACACTAATATTAATAGCAGTGTTATTCACCATCACAAAAATATGGAAACAGCCCAAATGTGCAACCACAATCAAATGGATTGAGGGATTGAGAAACTTTGGTACATTCACACAATGGAATACTATGCAGCATGCAGGGACAATGATTTTGTAAACCAGTTCTTAACTTGGGGTGCACTAGAGAGAATTATGCTAAGTGAACTTAGTCCCATAAGGAAAATTACTGTATAAGACCATTATTGTAGAAATAACAAGATCACTACTAAAATGTGTATGAGGACCCAAGGAGGGAATAGGGTAGGAGCAGAGGATGAGGATGGGTATAGGAAGGTAACCATAGGGTCAAACAACTTAATGGGTAGAGGGAAGGGTGGGTAAAGGAAATGGGAAAGATTCAGTGTGAAAAATAATGTATACTGACTTTTTTAAGTAAACTAATATAAAATTAAAACTTTATTTAAAAAAAAGAACAAATATATCTTTTGAAAAGTGCAACCTGAGTGCTTCTTGGAGGTGAGGAAGGCAAAGGATGGTACCTTATATACTTTGGATATTTTCATAGGAAAGGGTATTCCTTGGTAAGAGAAATTGTGCTAAAACATGGAAAGTCAGCAAAAAAGAGAAAGACCCTCAGTGAGATGAATTGACAGAGTGACTGTAGAAATGGGCTCGATTATATGAGAGATAATGAGGATAGCACAGGATTGGACAAGGTTCAAGTGTCTTGTTCATAGGGTCACTGAGTTGTATTCAACTCAATGGCTCTTTACATCAACAATTAGTAAGCAAGTAGAATTCATTGAAGATTTCCTTTTAAGTGGAAACTAAGCAATTCAGAAAAATTGTTTTAATGACATGCACAGGTTAGTTTTAAGAGATAATAAAGAAATTTTATTACTTGGAAAGGTGCTTTTTATTTTTGTTAACTATAACTTTTTTTTTCTGTATACTCTTTTATTAAACTGCTTAAGTGTTCACACACAGTACATAAAGTTAACTATAACTTAATCGCACACATGTGAAAAATCTTTACTCATCAGGAAGCAGTCCTCAGAACAGAGCAAAGAGAAACTGCATGGTTCCAAATTTTTAAAAAAGAATGTATGGAATGTGCCCTATCTCCATACCTTTTTAGAAATTATTTGTTTGGGGTGTTTTTTTTTTTGTTGTTGTTTTTTCTTATGGTGTACTGCCAAATTGGATCTGACTGGCACAAGAGGAGATTTCCCTGCCTTCTCCAGCAGAGCATCTGGTGGATTCAAACTTCATGCCTTCGGGATTGCAACAAAGCTTCTTGCCACTAGGCCACCAGACCTCATTTCTATACCTTTTCAATTTATATGCAGAACAGATGACTCAGGAGGCTGGACTTTATGAGGAAGAATGTGGCACCAGGTTTGAAGGAAGACTCATCAACAACTTGCAGAATGCAAATGACACAACTTCGTTTGCTGACACTGAGGAAGATTTGAAGCACTTGTTGCGGAAGGTAAAGGACTGTAGCCTTCAATATAAAGCTTAATATCAAGAAGACAAAGATTCTCACCACTGGGCTGCACCCAGTGACGGAGAGAGCAGATAACTGAAGTTGCTAATAATTACAGCTTGCTCTGTTCCACAATAAATAGTCTTGGCACCATCAGTAAGAAAATCAAAAGACAAATTTCACTTGGAAGATCTTCTGTCAGGGACCTCTCTAGAGTATTGAGGAGCAAAAATATCAGTCTAGAGACTCAGATGTGCATGATCCAGGCCATGGTCTTCAGAATTACTTAGTGCTATGTATTAGAGAGCTGGACAATGACCGAGAATGACAGAAGAAGAATCAATGTCTTTGAGTTGTGATGCTGGAGAAGAATCTTGAACATACTATGGACCCCCAAGAAAACAAACAGGTCTGTGTTGGAGTGGGTGATACCAAGTTTCTCCTTGGAGGCTAGGATCTTGAAGCTCCATCTCACATACTTTGCATACATGGCCAAGAGGGACCAGTTATTGGAGAAGGACATCATGCTCAGACGAGTAAAGGGACACTGGAGGAGAGGAAGACCCTGAATGAGATGGACTGATACAGTAACTGGGCAATGGGGGTAGGTGTGTCGGAGTTAGTGAGACTGGCTCAGGACAAGTCAAGCTTCAGAGCTGTTGTACATAGAGTCACTACAAGTCGCAGTAGACACTACAGCACATAACAGTAAAAACAACACTACTAATATACTGAGATCTGGTGCCTTAATGACAACAAGGTGCACTCCAATTCTAAAGGCATGCAGTTTGAGGCCACCAGGTGTTCTGTGGGAGAATGGGCAGTCTCCTCCTGTGTGAGTAACTGCTTCTGAAAACCTGCCAGAGAGTCAGCTATGGCATGGTTCCAACTCTAAGGCACAACAACATTATTAATATAATCAAATTCATCACATAACAGTATTCTTCTACTTTTATAAGAAGCCAAAATTCATCCACAATCATCTTTAAATATCAGGCATTCTTTTTTGCCAATTCCTTCCTTCTTTATAACCATTGGTTCTTGCTACTTCCTGAAATGGTTCTGTGTTAGCCAATTGTTTTTGGTATAGTGACTCTGTGTGTTCCTTCTATCTTCTTTAGATGCTTCCTGGAGATTGTAAAGATTCCAGGTACTTGTCTAGGTGGTGGCACAGCTCCAATTCCCTGACATTTCTTGGAGCCATTACAGGACTATCCTTGTTATGTCTCTCATAGAAATTTTGGGTAGATAAAACAGACCAGTGATGGAAACTTATTCCAGTGCATATTGTTGATGATTATAGACTTGAAGTTGAGTGAACTGAGTGGTGGGTGGAAACAAGATTTTGAGTTAGTGCAGTGTGTCAACAAGAGTTGGGGCCTCTGTCAGTTTAGTTTCTGCTCTACAGAGAGGTGACTGATGTCCCAAGATTTAAGTCAGACCATGAGTAGTGTCAAGCCTGTAACAAAATTTTTGCTGGCCTCATAGAAGCTTTTCTGGCTAGGGATCATATGTTTGCCAGTCTCAGGGGTAAATGCTGGTAAGGTACCAGTCAGTAATGGCTCTCCACAGAGAGTTCACTGATCCAAGAACAACTATGGCATATGCTAGGCAAAAGAGCCAAGGGAAGGCAAGGACCTCAGTAAGAGGTAGTACCACAATCCTTCAGGGTATGACTGTAGGCTTTTCAGGGCACAGCATGCCAACTCCCAGATGGAGACTTGGAATAAAAATCCATTCAAGCTCCCTGCAACATGGCACAGGTCTAGCCTCAGGCAGCCATGATCAATCTGAAATTACACCAAACACCTGGGGGATGGCAGTGGGGGAAAGTCATTACCTCGATCTCTGGGAGAGCAAGCAACTAAAAAGTTACAGGAATCACACTTTTAGCCTCTATTGTGGATAATGCTGCAGAACAGAGTTTCCACAGGGTGTAGACAGCTATTCAAAATGGTCTGGAAAAGAGCACTATAAGCAGCATCCAATTTATGACATATTCAAGTTATGATGAACTGCACTTATAATCTTTTTCCCAATATTATACAAATATATTTAATGTGAAGTTTTTTCATAATCTCTTCTCTGATACAATCATTTAAAAACTTTTATTTTTTGCTTCTTTCTCACTTGCTCAGATTTTTAAAACAGCCATGAGGGTATATCACACAAAATTGGTTTTCATCTAATAAGCCTAAATTTTCTAATTTAAACATTGGTAACATATTTTAGACGCTACAAAATAACACAGTGTTTGCTTCTGCTATGTACAGGGTCACTAAATTGTAGCTGACTCAACAGCACTTAACAGTGTTAACATTTCATGCCAACACTGAAACATGATGTAATTAACCTGGTAGACAGTGAATTATTTCTAATATTTTATTAATGCAACAGTACTACAGTAATATTCACAAATACACACAGCTGGGACTTTCTCAACACTTTGAATTTAAGCTTTTATTTTGTATCTTGTCTCAATTTCCACCAGAACCTATTTACTATAGAGTCATCTGAATGGAAATCCATTATAAGTTGGTAATTATGATTGAGAAATTAAAAGAAGGAAAGTATATTTAGGGTTAGTAATAAGTTAAATTCTAAAATTGGGCTCAAAATGCATAGGAATTTTAAGACACATCAAGATACCTAAATAAATAGTTTCCCCTGTCATTGAATAAATAGGCCAGTTGCTGGAAAAGTATGTACTTTATAAAACAGCAGGTCAGCAAAGAAGCGGAAGGTCTTCCATGGGATGGATCAACAGGATGACTACACAACATCCATCTTGAGTATGAAGATTATGAGAATAGCATGGGATTGGGCAAGATTTTGTTCTGTTGTATATAGGGTCCCTATGACAGAATCAACTCAGTGGCAGTGTACAACAACTGTATATACTTGTGAGCTAGTTTTGTATAACTCTTTCCAAATATTTACAGTGACATTATTTTCTCCCTTTCCACCACCACCACTACCCTATTCAGAGATTCAATTTTATGCTGTTGAGTTCACAACAGTCCAGACACTTTAGGTCCATGAGGAAGTGACAAAGAAAAAGACATTTGAAGGGTGCAACTGAAGTTCAATAGTCATCAATTAGTCTTAAAAGGTAAAAGAGCATTATGCTTAATCAATAAGGAACTTAAGATCACTATGGAGACAAAGCCTTCACCTTTATGCTAATAGAACTGACAGTAAATGTAGCTCTTGATGACAATAAATTAAAGCTCTCCTGCATATAGAGGAAGAAATTATTCTACACTGATTTCTCTCATTTTTACACAATATTCTGATACCAGGTTCCACAAACATTCTCACTCATTTTAAACCCTCTGTGCTCTCCTTGATTAGAAAATTTCTTTAAAAAGTACCAAGATGTATATTAATCAGAATAACTAACATTGTTTACTATAACAAACGGTCCCCCAAATCTTAACGGCCTAATATAATTGAGGTTCATTTTTCATTACAACAGAGTTCAATAAGGGTCATGGGTTTGAGGGGCAACAATCTCGTAACTGAACAATGAATAAGGAAGACAGAAGAAGAAATGATGTTTTTGAGTTGTGATGTTGAGGAAGTGAACTGAATATCCCATGGACTGCCAGAAAAAAAACAAACAGATATGTCTTGCAACAGCCATAGTGGTCCTTAAATACAAGAATAGCAAAACTTTGCATCACATATTTTGGGCTAGGAGAGGCATAGAAAAGGATTGCTTAGAAAGGAATACCATTCTTGGGAATGTGGAGGGTCGATGAAAGTGAAGAAGACCCTCAACAAGATGAATTGACATGGTGATTGCCAAATGAGCTCAACTGATGATGAGGATGGCGTGGAATAGGACAGGGCAAGGTCACTATGAGTTGTACTCAACTCAATGGCAACTAGGAACAACACCATCCACCAAGAAGGCACACAGTTCAAATCCACCAATGCTTTATAGGAAAAAGATGGGCAGTCTCTTCCTGTACGATTTACTGCCTCTGAAAACCCACTGGAGAGTCAGCTATGACTTGTTCTTACTCAACAGTACTTAACATCCTCCAAGAGAAGCTCTGATAGCTCAGTGATAAGGAGTTGCATTGTCAACCCAAAGACACGCTGTTCAAATCCACTAGCTGCTTCACAGGAGAAAAATGAAAAATCTCTAATGTGATGCGCTGCCTCTGCAAATCTGCTACAGTGCCTGTCAGTTTTTAGTTAGTTCTGACTTGATGGTACACAACAATAACAATATCTTCCAAGATCAGAGACCCAAACTGTTCTCATGTGGCTTCCTAAGTCGTCAAAGAATAGAATGAGAAGAATGGAGGTTGATAAAACATGGTTTTCAAAGCTAGAAAGAACTTTTGTAATTTATGCCTACATTCCATTTTCCATATTGTCCCATGTGATTCCCAAACTATCTACAAGGGAGACTCAAACTCAAATGAATTGCCTTCAAATAAAAACCTGCTCATAACTGCAGCTTTTCTGAGATTCCTAGACTATAAATCACAAGATTGTCATTGGTGAGTTTGTATCACCAGAGAAGTTTGACCTCTGGGTTAAAGGGGCACCTCCCTTAACACTAGGCCACCAAAGCTCTCTTAACAAAATACAATTTTTCTATGTGGTTAAAAAAATTATAAAGAAAAAACAGTATTGACTCTACTGTAGTATGAGATAATCTTGTTCACAATTTTGTTTTTACCATAAATTCTTTAATTTCAGCAAAGTAGACTGGTAGAGTCACTAAATGTTCTGATTTATACCTTGTTTTTATTATTACTGGCTAATAACAGCTTCCTCTTGATAATCAACAGCTTAGAATTTTCTCTACCAACAGAAAATATTAGTCTATTAAAACTTGCTAAGTTTCTGCATTCCTAAAAACAGACTGCAAAACAGAACTTTTCAATCATACAAATAGAACTGAATAAAAGCAGTCACATAAGCATTAATGAAATAGGCAATACTAATTCTAGGTTGACTCAGATGTTTGTTATTTCAAATAATTGTGTAAATCATATTTAAATAAGAGTTACTTT
>NW_006399850.1:2097491-2098480 GCF_000299155.1 Elephantulus edwardii | reverse complement strand
CTTTCTTGGTTTCCTTCTCTGAGTTTTCTGTTTCTGTAGAGGAATCTCACTGATTTTTGGATATTGATCTTACAGTCTACTACTCTACTAAATTGGTCTACTAGCTCAAACAGGTTTTTGGTTGAGTCCTTGGAAATTTTTGTGTACACTATCATATCATCTGCATATAGTGATAGTTTCATCATCTTGCTGATCTGGATGCTTTTTATTTCCTTCTCTTGTCATATTGCCCTAGCAAGCACTTCCAATACAATGTTGAACAGAAGTGGTGACAGTGGGCATCCTTGTCTTATCTCTGTCCATAAGGAAAATCCTTTTAGTCTTTCTCCTTTGAGAATGATACTGGCTCTTAGTTTTGCATATATACTTTTCACTGTGTTGAGGAAATTTCCTTCTATTCCAGTTTTGCTGATTGTCTATCAGGAAGGGGTGTCGGATTTTGTCAAATGCCTTTTCTACATCAATTGCGAAGCTCATATGGTTCTTGTTATTTGCTTTGTTAATGTGGTGAATTACACTAATTGTTTTTCTTATGTTGAAGCATCCTTGCATACCTGTTATGAATCCCACTTGGTCATGATGAATTTTTATTTTTTATGTGCTTTTGGATTCTATTGGCTAGGATTTTGTTAAGGATTTTTGCATCAAGATTTATGAGTGATAGTGGTCTGTAGTTTTCTTTATTAGTAATATTTTGACTACCTCTGGTACTAGGGTTTTGCTTGTTTCCTAGAATGACTTTGGGAGTGTTCCTTCTTCTTCTGTATTTTGAAATACTTTAAGAAGACTTGATGATAGATCTTCTCTGAAAGTGTGGTAGAATCTAGCTGTGAAGCCATCTGGGCCAGGACTTTCCTTATAGGGAAGTCTTTTTATGGCCTGTTCAATTTCTTCTTTTGTGATGGGTCTGTTCACGTGTTCTACATCTGTCTTTGACAATCTGGGTAGGGCATGAGTTTCAAGGAATTTGACCATTCCATTAGGTTTTT
>NW_006399850.1:2074858-2092457 GCF_000299155.1 Elephantulus edwardii | reverse complement strand
TTTTAATTTGGAGAATTTGAGCATGATATGTCTTGATGCTTTAATGCTGTTTTTGTTGTTGTTGGGATTTTTTGCTTGTTTTTTTGTTTGTTTGTTTGGTTGGTTGGTTGGTTGGTTGGTTGGTTGGTTGGTTGGTTTTTGTTCTCATCTATTTGGTGTTAGCTGTGCTTCTTTAATGTTCTTTAAATGTTCTTTAATGCTTCTTTAAAAGATTTTCTCATTCTTCAAAATGCTAGGGAAGTTTTCTTCTAATACTTCTTCCACAATTTTTTCAGTGACTTCCCTGTTCTATGTTCTGGAATTCCAGTCATATATATGTTGTTCCTTTTGAAGTCATCCCACATGATTCTAATGTTTTCTTCATTTTCTTTACTTCTCATCTCTGATTTTTCTTCTAGTAGATTTCCAGTGAGACTCTTGTCTCCCAGATAATTGACTCTCTGTTTCATTTCTTCAGTTCTACTTTTTTCAACATTTTGGACACTCCTGGCCGTCTAAATATTCTGGATTTCATTTTCATGCTTTTCTGTTATTTCCAGTACTCTGTTGGCTGTACCCTCTCTGTTTTGTGATGACTCTTTAACTTCTTGTATCTCTTTCTCTATATTATCAATTATTTCTTCTATCTTTTCCATTTTCTTCAATAGCTATTCAAGTTGTTCTCATCAGTATATTTTTTTCTAGATTCCTGACTCTTGGGTATTTGTTCTCCTAACAGCTTCCATTGTTTCTTCCATCATTAGCATCTTCTTCTGTAGCTATTCAAGTAACCCCATACCAACTTATTTCTTCTGGCTCTCTCTATCTTGGTTATTCATTGGATTTGTTTGGGTTTTGTTTTGGGTTTCTTGTTGTTGTTGTTGCTTTTTTAGAAGTGTTATTTTGGTTTTTCATAATAACTGGGGCAGACTGCTTCTTTCTTAACATTATGCAGCTCTTTTTAGTAGATATTAGGTTGTTGTAACTATATAATGCCCCAGTGTATGGTAATGTTTTATGAAAGTCCTGTATATTGGTGCTTTTCTCTTGGGAACAATAGTCTACCCACGGAAAGATGACTGTTGTCCTACTGAAGCTGTGCCTCCACCCAGCCTCTTTCTCTTGAGCTTAAGAAGTCCCATGGTGATATAGCTAGATAACAGTGTCTAATGCCTAAGTACCTTTGATATTTGGTGCTCTTGACACTGGACAGCAGTGGTAGTGTCTCCAGGCAGCAGGGCAGTGGGGTCTCCAGGTGGTGGGGACAGTGGCCTAGTGTTCTGGGTGGGATTGTGGTCTGAAACTATAGCCCCTCAACCTGGCAGGCAGTAGTTCTGGTAGTTCTGTTGCTGACCAGGGTTTGAGTGTGTCTGGGTTGGGCTGTATTTAGAAAACTCTGGAGAAACAGTGGCTGGAAGACTCTTCTGGGCCAGCTATGCCACACAGGCTTCGGCATCTTGCAGCAGAGCGAAGGTAAAGTCCCTCAATGAGCAAGTCTCTCTCTCTCTCTCTCTCTCTCTCTCTCTCTCTCTCTCTCTCTCTCTCTCTTTTTCTCTCTCTCCTATTATGGGCACAAAATTCATCACAAATGTACAAAGTAATAAATGCTAAAAAATTTTTTTAAAAAGGCAAAACAACTCAAACTCACTGCCCTTTAGTCAATTCCAAGCCTGTAAATCTTGATGCCAGGAGATTGCCGATCTTTCTTCCTCAGAGTCACTGGTAGATTCAAACCTTGGGAGCTCTCTGCCTTTTGGCTAACAGTGAAACAGACTATCAGAGTTTCTTTATAAACACTGTTGTTGGTGGTGTTTACCACCAAGTCAGGGCAAACACATAACTGATCCTCTGGCAGGTTTTCAGAGGCAGTTAATCACATGGGAGGAAATTGCCCATCCTTCTCCCACAGAGCAGCTGGTAACTTTAAACTGTATGCCTTTAGGATTGCAGCAGAAACTCTTGCCACTAGACTACCAGAACACCTTGATAAACACTAGACATTCAAAATTTCACTTCTTTAGGAATTCATGAGTTGAGTTATGGTCAAAATAGCATTAAAACCAAACCAAATCCACTGCCAAACTTTTTACCCCTGGACTTTTATTCCAATTCATGATAATCGTCCATTGGGTTTCTGAGACTGGAATTCTTTATAGAGACTGCCCGTATTTCTCCCAAAGAAGAGGTAGCAGAGTCAAACTACCAACCTTCCTGTTAGCAGAACATGATATAATATACATCACTAGAGTTCCTTTTAAAATAGTCTCCAGCTGAAAAAATATTAATGTCTTAAAGTATTTAGGTCTATTGCAGACACAAACTGAGGTAGGTTAAAAGGAAAATGACAGGGATGTTTTCCAAGATCTCTCTTCTTGGAAAGGTGAATGGGAGGAGGAAGATTACCAGAAATATTGGAGGTCACTAGCCACCAGTCCCCAATCCCTTCAGTCACAACTCTCACACAGCAGGGATGATAATGAGGTCAGTAGAAGAGATATTTCTATGGAGGCTTTTTATAAGTTACTCCCATTGCTACATTACCAACTCAACCACTCCTGCTAACGTGATACTTTTTTTTTAATTAGAGCAATTTATTTCATAGGGTAAGTGATACCTTTCTTAAGATCCCATTCCTGCTGTTTCTGAGCCTCTTCCCCTTGAGGACCCTTCTGAACCAGTGAGCCTAAAGCAAGTCTTGCTTCAAAAAGAAGCAGAGTGCTGCATTTCAATACTACAGACTACTTCAAAATCATGTTTTCATTTCCCAGAAAGAGATTTTTTTTTTTAATGCACTACACTTCAGCTGCTGTATCCTGCCTAAGCCCAGCACCAAGAAGCACCTCAACAAGCTTTGGAGGGAACTCACTTTCCTTTTTTTTTGTTGAAAGATGAAGGCAGGTCAAGGGGTAGGCCAGAGTGCTCTCTTAGAGAACACACAGAATGATCTACATCTAGTAGGTTGCGTCTGATTCTTTCAAAGGTCCACACCCTGGCTCTGTGGCAACTGCAGGAAAAGACTACTCCTTCCCGAACTGTCACAGTCAGTGGGACCAGATCCAGGGATCAGTGGATCTGAGAACCCTCTAGGCACAACTCCCAGAAGATGTCTCCGTACATTGCTATTATAATTAAAAACACATTCCAAAACAAATAGTAACTCATCAATTTCTTCATGCTAAACAGTTCAACGTCATTGCTTACACTCTTCAAGTTGTGCTATTCTTTCCAAATTATCCCATCATCATTAATATACATGCAATATACTTTAAGCAAAAACTCCACATTTCCCTCTCACTTCTGCCTCTGGCAGTCATTAACTACTTATGGATCCTATATTTTCTTTTAAGAGATCTCAAGTGTTTGCCTTGCTCCTTCCACCCAATGTACCTTTTCTCAAAAGGAAAACCTTAAAATTTTAACCTAAGAAAATAGACTCCACAAGAAATTAAGCTTATACTTTTAGAAAATAATAAAAAAAGTTAAATAAACACTTTTTATTCTGAAAAGTCTATAATGCTGTTGTATCCATTTGTCTCAATTGTCAACAGAGATGTTTCAATTTAACATTTGATTTGTAAGAAGAAAATGGTAAGTAGACAGAAATACTTTTTCTTAATTTTTATTCTTTTGTGTGCATGTAACGTCAAATCAGATCTGACTGGTACAGGAGGATACTGCTCCCCCTTCTCCGACAGAGCATCTGGTGGATTCAAACCGTGTACCTCTGGGATTGCAGTACAGCTTCTTGCCACTAGGCCACCAGAGCTCCCCTACAGAAATACATTTTAAATTTAAAAAAGCAAGTGATGACTTCAAAGTCCCCTGAGTGAAACTAGTTCTATTTGTTTTATTTTATTTTTGGTTGATGCTCCTAAGTCACAGCACCAATACAAGACAGAATAGAACTTCCCTATAAGGTTTCCAAAGCTAGAAATCTTTACAGAAGCAGAGTGCCTCATCTTTCTCCCATAAAGCAGCTAGGGTGGTTCCAACCACAGACATCCGGGCTCAGAGTCAAGCACGTAACAACTCTGGAATCACTGCTATATTGTTGTTGTGTTTTTGAGTCAGAACCAACTCATAGCTAACCCTCTGGCAGGTTTTCAGAGGCTGTAAATTGCACAGGCAGAAATTTATTATCTTTCTCCCAATAGAATGGCTGGGTTTGAACCATTTGCATTTGGGTTGGCAGCACAACACTTTACCCACTAGGCCACCTGTGCCGGAAGGGCTCCTTCTCTTACACTAAACAACAGCAACAAAATCATCAAACCCACTGCCATATAACCAAATCTGATTAATGGTGGTCCTCATGGGATTTTTGAAGATTAAAATCTATACAGGAGTTATCTGCCCATCTTTCGCTCACTGGATTGAGTGGTGGATTCTGAAGTACAACCTTTCAGTACATTAAAAAACAAACAAACAAACAAACAAAAATCCAAAGAAACAAACAACCAAAAACACCCTTATTACTGCAGGTTGGAACCGACTCATGGCTGACCCTCTGGTGAGTTTTTGGAAGCTGTAAATTGCACAAAAGGAGATGGCCCATCTTTCTTTTGGAAAGTAGCTGGCAAATTTGAACTGAGGAAGAGATACCAACTTTGGGTTAGTTGTGCAATTCCCTATTAACTACGCCATCAGAGCTCCCTCTTTATTATATACTAGGGAGTGAAAAATTTATAAACTCTAAATTAGGCTTTAATACTCCTAAACTTTGAGAAAATAAGTTCTATCTTTAAAGACATCCACTTGTGGTATTTTTATTACAGCAGCACTAGATAAAGACAGGGGTTCTTCTGTAACTGGTAAGTATTTGACGGTCTATTTTTAAAGGAATAAAATTGTATTTGGGTTAAAATTCTAACTCTAATACTTAATGCACCACCAATTTACATCCCTAAGTCAACATGTGAATTCAGGCACAAATTAAAGACAGAGAAATGAGGAATTTAAGGGTACAGAGCAAGGCAGTCTAAAAGGGACATCTCATTTTTGTTAGGCATTGCCTTTTTTTTAGATTCATTTAATCAAGACAACAACATCTTTACTTTTTAAATAATAATATTTAAAGATGATAAATTTCTCACGGAAGCATCTGAACACTGAGTGGGTAGAACAGACTCTTATATCACCTGAGTGGCTAGAACAGTCTCTCATGTGAGTGTCTAAATGCCTATTTAGATCATTTAAATGCCATACACATCAAAACACTCCAACTTAACACTTCCTTTGAAGCCACGACAATCAGTTTTCCATTAGTGTCATTATTTAGTGTCATTTCTATAGCACTTTACTTTTGACAGGTGCTTTATAATTATTTCTACTCTTAGTTAACTCCAAGTCATTCATTTGCATGCAGTTACTTTCCCCGTAAAATAAAATGCAGATTCTTTGACAAAATTGAATTTACTCAAAACCAGAACCTTCAATTTTCATCACAATTACAGACAAACATGTGACCACACAGTGAATGAGTTGGCTAGCTAGCCAAATTGTTCATCCAAGATCTGGGCTAATATGTGAACTCTATCATCATGGCTTCTGTATCAGGCACCCAAGGAAACTGCTTCAATTGTTACCATTCTTAACTAGTCAGGATACAAGATCTGAGCAGCTTTATCCTTAAGAGGGCACTCAGGAGCTACACACATCACTTCTCACACTCTTGGCTTGAACTTAGTCATGTTTTTACTTGAGTTGCAAAGGAAGCTGGGAGATGTAGACAAATAGACAGACAAAAGACCAGTAGATAGACGACTGTTGCTCTTGTTTTGTGCTATCGAGTTGACTATGACACATGGTGACTCTGTGCACAAATGTGAACTTTGTCCTATCCTGCTCCATCCTCAAACCTTGATTATGCTTAACTGCATTGTTATGTTAACTATGTCAATCTATTTTGCTGAAGGTTTTCCTCTCTTCCTCTTACCCTCAACCATTCTCAGCATGTCTTTTACCAAGGACTAACCCCTCCTGACACTAGCCCAAAGTATGTGAGACAAAGTTACACCATTCTTGAATCTAACAAGGCAAGAAGCACTCGGAATAGATAGGTAGACAAGTGATATATGAAGATCTTATTTTAAGGGCTAATTTTGCGAGGGAGCTCTAATTTTCTAGTAACACTGATAGTTCAGTGCTCAGGCCGTTCATTCATAGGGTAGCTATGAGTCATCTATGACTCGATGGCACCAAACAACAACAACACCGACAATGACAAAGAGAGAGCTACGTTGACCTAGTGGAAAGGAAGTTATGCCACCAAGCCGAAGGTGGGTGATTTTCATTTGGGTCCCTCAGCCGGGTTCGAATTGTTTTCCTGTCAAACATTCTTCTAGGTGGTATAGCACTGGTCTGTGCGTTGCTGTACAGAGGGAACTCGTGTTGCTGTGATGCTGAAGACTGTGACAGTGATGTGCCAATCGTGGTAACGGGTACCCATGGTGGACAGTGTTGGCTGGAGCTTCCCAACTAAAACAAGCCTGGAAGCAGGAGCAGCATCCACTTCCGAAATGGCTTGCCTCTGGAAAATCTATGTACAAACAGTGCTCAGGCCATTCGTTCATAGGGTCACTATGAGTCGTCTACGACTCAATGGCACCAAACAACAACAACAACAACAACATCTCCTCCTGTGTGATTAATTGCCTTGTAAACCTATTGGAGGGTCAGCTATGAGTCAGTTTCAGCTTGATGGCAATGAGAGAGAAATTGAGAAAAGATTACAAGGACTCATAGCTTTAGTCCCTTGGTCATCCTGCAGTTTTCTATGATTATCAGCCAAAATCCTTTGTTACCTATAAAAGCATGACGGCAAGAGGGAATGGTGATTACCCATTAATTAAAATTAATAGAGGAATATGTCAATATGGCATAGACTTATTTTTTGCCTAGTGGCCATTTCTCCCCCTCTTTTAACTTTTACATAAGAGACTCTCCTCTTCTTTACCAGAACACATAGCTACCTTCTACATAGTACATTTCCCAGCCTTCCATGCAATCATAAAAAGCAACATAACTGAATTTTGGTCAATGGCATGTGAGAAACCACAGATTTAGCTTCTGAGTTGCCTCCCTAGTGGTAAAGCTGCTTGGATCTTCTATACTCTTCCTCTCTGGTTGAGAATGACAATAATTAAAGGAGCTGCCCTGGATACTTGACATGGAAGCCACATGTTCAAGATGGCAAAATTGATTTGCCAGTCCAGATCCTTAGATGACCTCATGGAACAGAGCTACTAGAGTATGTCTCTTACTGAGACATGTGAAGAGTAAATGAGCATGTACCATAATTAACGAATGAACATCTGTCAGTTTGTCAATGATGGCTTGCAAGTTGTTATGATACTGGAAGTTAAGCCATTCATGGTTGACAAGTTTCAGTGGATATTCTAGACTAAAATACACTAGGAATAAAGGCCTAGAGACCTGCTTCTGAAAATCAGCCAACAGAAAAGTTCTCTGGATCACAAAAGAATATTGTTCATTATAGTTCTGGAAACTGGGTAAGTTAGATTGGAGGGAATTAAAAATATACAGTAACTATAACCTGTTAATATAACTATTATCCAAATAAATGCACCAACAACTAAAGCCAAATTAGAGGAGATTGAGGAATTCTACTACTTTTGCAGTCTGAAATTTATCAAATATGCAAACAAGATATATTAATAATTATGAGTAACTGGAATGCAAAAATTGGAAACAGTGAGTAAGGACTGAAAGTTGAAAAGTACAGTCCTGGTGACAAAAATGAGGCTAATGATCAAATGATTGAATTCTGTATGTTAAATGATTTCTTTATCACTATTATCTTTTCTAAGAAACATAAAAGATGACTTTACACATGAAACTCACCTGATGGTCTGCACAGGTATCAGACTGACTACATCTATACAAAGAATCACTGGATAATTTCAATATCAGCAGTCAAAACCAAGTCAGGTGTTGATTGTGGAATAAACTCATCTATTACTCATATGTAAGTTCAAATTAAAACTGAAGAAAATTAAAATAATTCCACAAGAACCAAAATATCACCTTGAGTTTATCCCACCCAAATTTAACAATCATCTCTAGGATGAATTTGTACCATTGAACACTATGATTGAAGAGTTATGGGAGGACATCAAAGATATAATCCATCAAGAGAGCAAAAACCTGTTACAAAGGCAGAGGAGAAAGAATAAACCAAAATGGAAAACAGAAGAGACTCTGAAAGTTGTGCTAGAACATTGAGACACCAAAACAAATGGGAGAAATGCAGAAGACAGGCAAACAAAAGACTGCAAAGAGTAGCTCAAAAAGATAAAGCAAAGTTATAGATGAGTGTGAGAAGAACTAGAGCTGGAGAATAAAAAAGGAAAGAACTTGCTAAGCATTTCTGAAACAAATTCAAGTCTCAAGTTGTAATACTGAGAGAGACTATGGGCAAAATCTTGAATGATGCAGGAAACATCAAAAGAAGATGGAAAGAATATGCAGAGTCACTCTACCAAAAAGAATTGGTTGACACTGGAAAAATACTGGGAAGTACCATGACGAACAAAAACCAATGGTAATTAAGGAAGAAGTTTAAGTTTCACTGAAGGCACTGGCAAAAAATAAGGCCCCCTAACTCAATACAATTCTGCTGAGAAGAATGGGAATCCCAGAACACTTGATCGTGCTACTGCGAAACTTATACTTGAACCAAGAGGCAGTCATCAGAACAGAGCAAGGAAACACTGCATGGTTCAAAGTTGGGAAGGACGTACGCCAGGGATGTGTCCTATCTCCATACCTTTTCAACCTGTATACAGAACAGATCTTCTGGGAGGCTGGGCTCTAGGAGGAGAAATGTGGCATCAGGATTGGTGGAAGATCTATCAACAATCTGTGTTATGCAGATGACACAACCCTGCCTGCTGAAACTGAGGAGGACCTGAAGCGCTTGCTGCTGAGGGTCAGGAACTGTAGCCTTCAATATGGATTGAGGCACAATGTCAAGAAGACAAAGATCCTCACCACTGGACCAATTAGCAGCGTCAGGATGGATGGTGAAGAGATTGAGATTGTTAACTTTAGTCTGCTTGGCTCCACAATCAACACTCTTAGCACCAGCAGCCAGGGAATTAAAAGATGTATTGCAATGGGAAAGTTTGCTGTTAATGATCTCTTTAAAGTACTCAAGAGCAATGATGTGTCTCAGGAGACTAAGGTACGCCTGGTACAGGCCATGGTCTTCGCAATCACTTGTTATGCGTCAGAGAGCTGGAAAATGACCAGGGAGGATAGAAGGAGAATTGATCCCTTTGAGTTTTGGTGTTGGAGAAGAGTGCTGAGAGTGCCATGGACTGCTAAGAAAACAAACAAATTCATCCTGGAGAGGGTTAGACCAGGCTACTCCTTGGAGGCAAGGATTCTGAGGCTTCGTCTGACATACTTTGGTCATGTTGTGAGGAGAGATCGGTCCTTGGAGAAGGACATCATGCTTGGGAGGGTAGAGGGCAGGCACAGGAGGGGAAGGCCCTCTGGGAGATGGATTGATTTGGAGACTAGGGCAATCTGGATGAGTGTGTCGGAGACAATGAGATTGGCACAGGACAGATCAGAGTTTAGAGATGCTGTACATAGGGTCACTATGAGTCGCAAGCGACTCCACGGCACATAACAACAACAAATCAATATAATATCAATTGACATGTTTCACCTAACAGAGACATCTGTTGATGTGCTTACCAGATTGGAGGACAGTTACTTGCCTTACATCCATATTTGTTTTTATTCCCAAGAATAGTAATCTGTAGGAAGCCATCCTGAGTACATGCAGCCGCCACCCCTGTCCATCTCTGGGACTATGCCTACCTCTTAAATCAGCACCTGTAAATCAACACCTTGGGGCATGCCCCTCCCTCTCTTTTGTAAACTGATAACCTAGGGCTGGGTTCCCTGGCAGCCCAGCCTACTCTGCTGCCTATTTATAGCAGAATTCATCAAATAAATTTGGGCTTGATCAGGAATCTTTGTCTTGCCCCAATCTCTCGTGTCCCTGCTCCTCTTTTAATCCACACAGGTTCCACTCTAGAACACGTATGAACCCGCAGGTCGGTTTCAGCCAGCGGTTACAGTAATCCAACAGAATGTGTACATTATAGAGCAACACCACAATATCACATACAAGCAAGTATTGCTTAAGATTATCCCCAAATGGCTACAACAGTACATTGAAAGTGAAGTGCCGGAAATTCAAGGAAAGATCATGATACTAAGGACATCATTGCTGATACCCAATGGAACGTGGCTGGAAAAAGTAAGTACCAGAAGAATGTCTATTGTACTTTATTGACTAAAGGAATATATTTGTGTAAATCATAACAAACCATAACTAACATTGAGAATAATGGGAATCTCAGAACATTTAAGAGTACTCATACAAAACCTAAACCTACACCAAGAAGCTATTATCCAAACAGCGCAAGGGAACGCTGCATGGATTAAAGTCAGGAAAGGTCTGTGTCAGAGTTGTATTCTTTCTCTATACCTCTTCAATCTGTACACTGAACAAATACTTCAAGAAGCTGGACTCAGTGAAAAAGAATATAGTATCAGGATCAGAGGAAGACTCGTCACCAACATGCTTATGCAGATAATACAACCTTGTTTGCTGAAAGTGCAGAAAACTTGAGATGCTTGCTACGACAATCGTCTACAAACTACAGCCTTCAATATGGATTACATCTCAACATCAAGAAGAAAAAATACTCACTATTGGTCCAATATGTGACATCATCATAGATAAAGACTGAAGTTGTCAATAATTTATTTCATCTTACTTGGATCTACAGTCACCACCTTTGGTACCAGCAGTTTGCAAATCAGGAGATGTATTGCACTGGGCAAGCCTACAGTCAGGGATGTTTAAAGACTAAGGTGCACCTGATTCAGACCACAGTATTTTCAATCATTTGCTATACATCTAAAATCTGGATAATGAATAAAGACGACAGAAGACAAATTGATGCCTTTTAGCTGTGATATTAGAGAAGAGTACTGAATATTCCTTGGATTGCCAAAAGAGCAAACAGACATGTCTTAGAGAGGATACAGCAAGAACGCTCCTTAGAAACAAGGATGGCAAATCTTTACCTCACATACTTTGGTGCTATTCTTTGGAGAGATGCATCATTCTCGGAAAGGTAGGAGCCCCTCAACAAGATGAAGTGACATGGTGACTGTAGCAATGGGCTCGAGTGTGCAAGAGATGATGAAGATAGCATAGAACAGTACAGAGTTCAGATCTGTTGTTCACAGAGATGATATGAGTCATACTGGACTTAATGGTTCCTAACAATAGCATGTTGTTGTTCTTGTGTGCCATTAAGTCACCTGTGACTCATAATGAATGACCCTAGGAATAATAGGTCTGAAGCCTGCCATATTCTGAGCCAGTCTCGCTGACCCCAACACACCTACCCCCATTATCCCCAGTTACTGTATCAATCCATCTCATCCAGGGTCTTCCTCTCCTGCGCTGTTCCTCCCCTCTTCCAAACATGATGCCCTTTATATGCCAATGATTGTAAAGATAATGCATGATGGGCAACATTTCCTTCTGTTGCGCATGAATTGTCATGAATAATTGTCAAGTGTTATTTCATAGTTGTGAGCAAAAGTAGAGGTAATCACTAATGGAATGAGAAATTTTTATTGAAAGTGGCTAGACGCAGAATAGGAACAATTATAGATAAAGTAACGCTAAGTTACTACCCCTAAACCAATATAGAAAGATCCAAAAATATTTTTATACTACTGTAAAAGCAAAAAGAGTTTTAAATAAATTAACAATGCTCTGCTAAATTTGGGAAACTAATAAAGTGGCTGCATTATCATTAAGACTTCAAGTTGTGCTGACAGTGGACTGCAGAATTACATTTCCTATAAGGCAGAAATAATTTCTTGTATTTTTAAATTCTTTACCTTCTTACTACTAACCCTACTATGCAAATAATTATCACTTTCTTAGAGCCACCTATGAATATAAAAATAAAATGCCTGATAATTTATTGCTACCTCATCCCAACAATACTCAACTTGTTTTGCTTGTTGACTTCGGAGAACTATACCCAAAACCCCAAAACACAAATCACCACCATTGAGTTGATTCACACTTATGACAACCCTCATTCTGGTTTCCAAGATTGAAAATCTTTACAGTAAGAGACTGCACAACTTTTTTCCTTGGAGCAGCTGGTGAACTCAAGCCCTTGACCTTCTGATTAACAGTCTAACATGCAACACATTATTCCATCAGGACTCCTACAAGAACTATTATGCTGTTGTTGACTGCTGTCAAGTTGAGCAAGACTCATAGTGACCCTATGAACAAAAAACCTGAAGCCTTTCTAGAACTATCATCACTTATCAAAGTTCATAGAGTTTCCAGAGGTATGTTACTTAGGAAGTAGATGCCACTCCTGCTTCTAAGAACTATAGGCATATTTTAATTTCTTCAGTAATAACAGAGAGTATATATATATATAGATAATATAACTTAGAGCTAAAGAACATTATTTTTTATATGTAGAATTAACATTTAGTGAATTTCTAATACCAGACTGTGTTTATTACTTCCACATAGTGTTGTCAATTTAAAGTTACAGTATCAACTCCATTTAAAATATGAGGAAACCATGGCATAAAGTGATCTTCCCAAGATCATGATAGTACTTAAGGAAGAATGCAGTCTTCCTGGTTCACAGATTAGTCCTCCTTCTGAAAGCTGTATTATGCCTTCACTTTCTTATATATGTTCATATGTCAAACTTTGAGAAAAACAAAACTAAACATGCTAACATAGTCATGACTGATAGATACTAATAAGTAGGAAAAAAGAAGTTATAGTCTGTGGTGTTAGCCTAAAAGTTGACATTTTTTAGCCATTATTGAACCCCCTCTGGTCTCCAGCTGCCTTAACTGCAGATACATGGTCTTGCAAATCAGCATCACCTGTGGGACTAATGTAAGAGAAAGAGTGCTTCCCATACTGAGCAGCAAAGTGTTGAGGTGAGCAAGGATTGTGGTGGCAAGATCCTTGTGAGAGCGAGACCCTGTTGGTGGAGAGTCTGTGGCATACTGTGGGCAAACGGTGGTAAGGTGTGAACTAAGGCTTCTTGCAGCTTTGCTGGACATAGTTAAAGGTTTATGTGTTCTTGTCAGATATTTGAAGGAGAAGCTGACTTATAACTGCTCTGAGGCAAGCTTTGCTGGATGATTTGGATTTGATGCAGAACTGAAACCAGAACCTAGACTTATTGAAGAATTGTGCCTTGGAACTGTTGGGCTAAATCCTGGACTTGTACCATAAGATATACTTTGCCCTCACTCTCCAACTTTCTTCCCTAATAAACTCCATTGTTAGTACCATAACTGTGAGTCTGTGAGTCAGCAACAAACAAATGAACCTCTGGATGCTGTTGTGGCCCTAGAGGCACCGTGGGGCTGGGCTACAGGCTCTTTATCTGCTTTCTACTCTGGGGCTTTGAAAGGTTATGCTGTTTTTACTTCCTCTGGCCGGTTCACAGAAATGGCCCATGCCCTGTGCCCCTATGTCCTGTTTTCTCCTCTTTAGTCCTATACAGAATAAGGATTTAGAATAACTATTTTTAAAAGGATTTAGAATAAATACTTTAAAAGGATTAATAATAACTTTTTTAAAAATCCATAATTGTTCCAATGAATACTAGATTTGGACAAGATTGATTTAAACTTTTTATTTTGACAATAGAAGATATTATTAAGAAAAAGCTTCTAAAGGGAAAAATGTAGTAGTTCTTTTAATGATCCTTGAATTTCTTATCATAATCATCAGTATTGCCTTTCATGCTTTCTGGAAAATTTGTATATGACTTAAAAATAAATTTGCTTTAATGTCATTTGCTCTTTTTAAAGCATATAACTGCAAATTATAATGAAGTTTAAATGCCATAGAATGTTATTAAACTGTTGTAAGTAAGATTATATATAGAACATACAAGTTAAAGAGAGGAATATGTTATAAGGGAGTTCTGGTGGCCTAATTAAGGAGCTGTCCTATAATCTCAAAGGCATGTAGTTGAAATCCACTAGCTATTCCACTATAGAAAGATGGGCAATCTCCTCCAATGTGATTAAATTGCCCCTGAAAACCTGCTGGAGTCAGCTGTGGGTTGGTTCTGACTTGACAGTACATGATGACAAAAACAACAACATAGCAGAGTTATAGTATTTTGAACTGTGATGTTGGTTAAGAGTCCTAAAGGCAGTGAGTACAACTAAGTTGTTTCTTTGAGGCAAAAATGGTGAAGCTTTGTCCCACATATTTTGGGTATGTTCTGAGGAGCAGCCAGTCCCTTGAAAAAGATATACTAGGAAAGGAGGAAGACTAGAGAAAGAGAGGAAGACCTTCAAATAGGTAGACTGACACTGTGACTGTAACAATCACCTGGAACATGCTGGAGATCTGAGGATGAGGAATAGAGCAAGGGTCAAATCTTTTATTCATAGGATTGCTAAGTCCTACTAGACTCCCTGGTGCCTAACAACAACAACACAGCAGAGTAATTTCTCTATGGCTAAAACCTGAATGTTTCTGAAATTAAAATAAGCAACTGACTATTATTAACATAAATATCTGCCACCACTTTTGACAATTATTATCATCTAATTCAACATATTGCTGTGAAGCTGAACACTGTGACACTGATGTGTCAAATGTGCTAACAGTTACCCATGGCAGACAGTGTTTGGTGGAGCTCCCCAATTAAAAGAAGCTTGGAAGCGTGAGCGGCATCCACTTCCGAAATAGCTTGCCTCCAGAAACCCTACGAACCTGGAGAATGGATGAAAGTCACACAAGTGTTGAGGACTTTCATTCATAGGATCGCTGAGTTGCCTACGACTTGACGGCACTTAACAACAACAGCAATTCAGCATATAGGGAGTTACAGTGGCCTAGTGGCAAGAAGCTGTGCTGCAACCTCAAAGGCATGCAGTTTGAGTCTACCTGTTGCCCCTTGGGATAAGGATGGACAATCTCCTCCTGTGTGATTAACTTCCTCTGAAAACCCACAGAGTTTTTAGTTGGTTCTGACTCAACAGCATACAATTCAACATAATTCCTCTCCCTAAATTTTTAACATAGTTTGAATTCTAAGGTATAAATAAATATAGCACAGTCAAAGACTAGATAGATATAGGAAAATTAACAATTGTCCCATTGTAATAGGACTCTAGGTGAGTTAAGTAATTGCTTCTCTCTTCTGTACCATTATCCACTGCCACTGTCAAATTTTAGGAAATATTCCATTAGCTCGGTTTTAGTCTCATTGACCAAAAAGGTAAGCATAGAAAAAGCAGTAAAAATTTAATATCTAGCCTCTATATAAACGTTGATGGGGCCTGAGACCCTAGTGTTATTATTTTGAAGGAACATTCTTCTAAATTGTACAGCACACTTCTGTCAATTTGCTGTACTGTAGTAATCTGGGTTTGCTGAGAAGCTGAACCTTGCATCATTGGGGGTCAAATATCATAACGGCTGCCCATGGTGGACAGTGTTTGGTGGAGCTCCCAGTTTAAGAATGATTTGGAAGCAGGAGTGGCATCCACTTCCTAAACCACATACATCTGGAAATTCTATGAACCTGGAGAAACAATGATAGTCATAGAAAGGCTTCAGGGCTTTGGTTCATGGGGTCCTATAAGTCGTGCCTGACTCAACGGCAATCAACAACAACAACAGCTGGGTGTTGCTTTGTTTGTTTATTATTTTTTTGTCATTTGAGCTGACTCTAATTAAAGCTAAATAGAGAATGCTAAAAAGAAATAAGATTAAAACTATTGAAGAAATTCGTTATTTATGCAATTCACTGCAAGGAGAGCTCTGGTGGCCTAATGGTAAGAAACTGCACTACAATCCCAAAGGCACACAGCTCAAATTCACCAACTACTCCACGGGAGAAGGACTGACAATCTCCTCTCAAGTGATTTACTGTCTCTGGAAACCCACTGGAGGGTCAGCTTTGGGTCAATACCATACAACAACAACATGCAATTCTTAGCCTTGATAGTGGAAATATAGCTTTATCTAAAAATCTCAGTTGACAATTAACAGCACATCCCTAAGATTGAATTTTTCCTTTTCCAAACAAGAAGATTTGGTGTGCACCTACAGGCAAGCCTTTCTAAAAGGAAATTAGAGTTGGAAATGGAGATGTTAAAAACCCATAGTTCCAATAAGTGGCATGATATTTCTTAGACAGTGGCTCTTGGCCTATCATCATCATGAAGTTACCCTATTCCCTTTGCCTACCAATAAATACACTAGGACAATCTTGCTTTTCAGAAAAAAGAAAATTCAGAGTCTTAAATAAACATATAAATGTTCCAAATAATGAATCGAGGAATGTGAAATAATAGGTTTAATTTCAATTGAGTACTTAATAAGGGTAGAGCTAGGAGACAAATGTAAGGAAAGGACAATCTCCTGCAAAGATCTATGTAAGAGAGGAGCTTTACTTTACTGGACCCAGTGAGTACTTTTTGTTCCCTCCCATTCGGGGTGTCTAGAGCACACCCTTGATTCTCAGTGCTTCTGATGAAGTTTCCGCTTCAATGGGACACCGGCTTTCTATCAAAGAATGTCATAACATCTTATCAAAAAGTGTCATAACACAGAACCCTTCTAATTGGTGTGGAGAGCTCTGCAAGAGCATATTAGTTGTAAGCCATAGCATCACCTCTCTTTAGGAAGATGGATAGAAATTTGAATACACAGGGTGCTAGAGAGATAATTAATTGCCTTCTTGGCAACCCACCACTCTACTTCCAATGGGATCACTGTGACAAGTTATGAAATCCAAGTCAAAATATTTAACTCAGTCAGATACTCAAGTGGTAGTCCCAATTTTAGGCACCCTACAGTTAGGGTGCTGGAAAAGACAAGTCTTCTTTAATTTTCTGCATGAGCACATTTAACTGTTGGCATCTATGGATGTTCTGTTTCCTATATTAAGAATGTATCTGTCTGTAAAGTATACACTTATATTTCTATCACTGTAAGGAAGGGAAGATGAATACAAAGAATTGTAATGAGTTGGGTATCTCCAAAAGAACATAGGAACTGTATCAGGACTAAGAATACCAATCTCTCAATGTAATCTGATACAAAGGATACCTGTTAATAGATATAAAAGGAAAAATTAGCGAATATTTTTAAAAAATGCTGATTATACCAACTAGCTCCTAGAATTTATGATCGCAAGATAACCCTGCTAACGCCTAACAGTATAAATTATACTATGCAGATAAGAAATTCTGTGACCAAGAGTGAAAGACAATGCTAGAGGATAAAGAAGTTCCTGGGGAAGAAGGTAGTAGTCAAATAGGGGAAGCAAGAAATAAGAAAATATATCTCTGAATTGACTAACCTGTACTATCTGCCTACTTACTGAACCAGGAAAAATGTTGTTATATGATTATTTGAGATATGAGTATCCCTAGTGGGAGTAGAGAGAAAGTATTCCTTAGCATATTTTTTAATTCACCTAAAGTGAAATGTACCCATTCATCAAAAAAATGTACATTTTTATGGATA
>NW_006399850.1:2070472-2074758 GCF_000299155.1 Elephantulus edwardii | reverse complement strand
GTGTAATCATTACCACAACCAAGAGACAGTATATTTCCATCATCCCATAATTCCACTAGTCTTTTTATGTCTTTGTTATTATTAAAAAGACATACTCTAGTCTCTTTGTAGTCACACTATAATCAAAGGAGATGGAAAGTTAGTCACTGTACAGAAATAATTGGTCAATTCTCAGTTATTTTGAGAGGTACCAT
Source organism: Elephantulus edwardii (assembly GCF_000299155.1). Classification (NCBI taxonomy): domain Eukaryota; kingdom Metazoa; phylum Chordata; class Mammalia; order Macroscelidea; family Macroscelididae; genus Elephantulus; species Elephantulus edwardii. The sequence continues at coordinate 2,074,564 of NW_006399850.1, read as the reverse complement.
AAGAGCAAGAAGAAAGGGTGTTAAAGGATGGTTTCCAAGGCACACTGAAGACACTGGTAAAATAATAAGATCCTAGGAATAGATGAAATACCAACTGAGTTCTTTCAGCAAACAGATGCCACCCTGGACATGCTCACTTGTTTGTACCAAGCAATTCTGACTGGAAGAGATCCCTATTTGTCTCATTCCCCAAAAAAGGTGATCCAATGGAATGTGGAAATTTCTTAACAATATAATTAATATCACATGTAAATAAAACCTTGCTGGATATTATTTTTAAACTGCTAGATCAGTACATTAGCAGGAAACTGGAAGAAATTCAAGTTGGATTCTGAAGAGGCTGTGGAGTGAGGAATATCAGTGCTAATGTCAGATAGATCTTGGCAGAAATTCACAAGTTCCATGCAATCCCCATATAAACACCAATTCCATTCTTCAACAAGATGGAAAAGGCAATTTCTAATTTAATCTAGAATGGAAAGAGACCCAGAATAAGCAAAGCACCCCTGAAAAAGAGAAACAAGGTAGGAGACATCTCACTCTCTGATCTCAAATCTTACTACACGGCAATGGTGATCAAGACAGCAGCATGGTACTGGTACAGTGAAAGATAGAATTGAGAACCCAGAAATAAGCTCATCTACCAATAGTTAATTGATTTTTTAAAAGGAGATTAAATCAATTAAGTGGGGAAATGAAAGCATCTTTAACAAATGGTGTTGGAAAAACTGGAAAACTGTCTCAAGCAAGACCCAAACCTCAGACCAATCACAAAAATCAACTCAAAGTAGGTCAAGCACCTAGGAGTAAAACCAGACTATAAACTTTATCAGAGAAAAGCTTGGAAGAACTCTAAAAGCCCTAATGCACAACATGAACAGTATCCCAAGCATCCTGCAAAATCTATAACCAGGGGAGAATAAAATAGATGAATGGGATCTTCTAAGAATCAAGTCCCAAACCTAAAGGTTAGTGGTTCACATCCACCAGATTCTCAACTGGAGGAGGAGGGGTAATCTCCTCCTATGCCAATTGGATCTGACTCGACAGTGCACAACAACAACAACAACAAAAAGAAGCAAACCCCTATGTACATAAAAAAAACTTTCCAACAGGGTAAAAAGGAAAGTCACAAACTGGGAAAAAAATATTTGGTAATGACATGTCTGATAAGAGACTTAGAATTTATAGAATACTCCAGCACCTCAACAAGATAAAGGTAAACAGTCCAATTGCAAAATGGGCACAGGATATGAACAGACACTTCACCAAAGACATTCAGATGGCAAACAACACATGAAAAATGTTCAATATCCCTAGCTCTAAGAGAAATGCATATCAAAACAGCTATGAGATATCAACTCACCCCAATAACAAATAACAAAGTTCAACAGAGGAGCAAGCAACAGTGCTGAAAAGATTGTGGAGAAATTTGAACCCTTATTCACTGTTGATGGGAGTGTAAATTTGTGTAACCACGCTGAAAGACATTATGATACTTTCTCCAAAAGTTGGAAACAGAAGTATCGTTTGATCCAGCAATTCCACTACTGGGAATATACCCTAAAGAAACCAGAACTGCCACCCAAACAGATATAATATATGCACACCAATGTTTATTGCTGCCTTGTTCACAATAGCAAAATGATGGAAGCAATCCAAGTGCCCATCAACAAATGAATGGATAGAGAAGCTGTGGTATATTCACACAATGGAATACTACACAGTCCTGAAAAATGAGGAACTCATAAAATATTATACAAAATGGGTAACCCTGAAGGATATTATGCTGAGTGAAATATCTCAGTCACCAAAGGACAAATATGGCATAATAGCACTGTTATAAAACAGGACTGACATGGAGGTTGTGGGGAAACTAAGAAAAGAGGGGATAAATTATAAACACTGCATTGAAATAGATGAGGGAAGAAAGTGTCTAAAAGAAATATATGATTAGATATTATTTGCATGACAATAGTCCAGAATTATGAGGTACATAGCAAAGAGGACTGGAGGAGAGGGAGAAAATTGTGCAACTATTAAAGAATTTTCTTTAAGAGAAAAGCAAACTGGAGGAGGGTAGGAAGGAAAATGTGCAACAATGAATGATGGAAACTCAAGTTTTCTGGAAGCTTTCACTAAAAATATCAATTAAAAAATAATAAATGATACTTTTGTTTTAAAAAAAGAAAGCTCTATCCTTGCATTGTATTGACTGTGAAAAGACATTTTACTGTGTGGAGCATAATAAATTATGAGTAATATTGAGACGAATGAGAATTCCAGACCACTTAATTGTGCTCATGTTGAAACTGCACATGGAACAAGAAGTATTCATTCAAGCAAAGCAAAAATATTCTGTGTGGTTTAAAATCTGGAAATGTGTGTGTCAACATTGTATTCTTTTATTTTATCCACTTAATCTGTATGTTGAACAAATAAAGTACGTTGAGCAAATAATCCATCACACTGAAAGCAAATAATCTGTGATGCTCACGTATATGAAGAAGACTGCAGCATCAGGGTTGGAGAGAGACACATTAACATCCTGCAATCCGCAAATGAAGCTACCCTGCTTATAGAAAACAAAGAAAACTTGAAGCACAATTCTCGAAGACAATTCTACTTGTCCCTTAAAGTTGCTATGAGTCAAAGTTGACTCAATGACAATGAGTTTGGTTAGGTTTTGAGCATTATTTACAAAAGATAAAGATGGTATATATGGATAATATTATCCACATTTTATGTGTATTATCATTTTCAATAAAGCCATAACTTGTGACCACAAAGCATTATCCTTCTATGTGTTATATAACTGCATGGCAAGTTTACAAAACACTAGGTCTCTTCCCATAGCCCAGCTATTGATCAAAGGCTCTTTATCTTCCAGCAACTACAATCTTTACAAAGCATAAGCTTTCTCTTCTTGTGTTGAATAAGAAATAAAAATATATAAACAAAGTAAAACAATAAAGAATTTATTTAAATTTATCTAATATCTATTCAGGCAACATATAAACCCATTGTCCCAAAAATTATAATGAGACCACTACTGACAAGACAGATTCATAGCATCTCTCCATTTGATTTCCCAGACTAAATCTTAACAAGATTAGGTTGTCTTTTTTTTTTTTTAACCCTGACAGTGACTAGATTCAAACCACCTATTTTTTCGTTGGTTAGCAGATGTAACTCATCATACTACTATGACTTCTTTAAGGTTATAATGAGAGTTTAAAAATCCTGATTACAGAATAAGACATAATAGTTATAACTGGACCCTGCAGATAAAGTACTTTCCTGCAGGCCATATCTGTAATGTTGGTGATGTTGTTAGTAGGTGCCATTGAGTTGGTCACAAATCAGAGCAACCTTATATACAAAAGAGTGATCCTATGTATAGCCTCAATAAGTAAACTGCACAAGGATCTAATTAACTACATCTGTGGAAAGGGATGCTGGAAAAGCTCAGTATTTTCAGTAAGGACAAGGTCAAGTTCCAGCTATGGAATTTCAGCTTAAGTTGAAGCTGAAGAAAATTAAAATATGCAATGGTATAGTACATATAATATCATATATATATATATATATCTCTTGATAGTTCCAGTAAATATATCGCTGGCTTATACATGTATTTTATTGCACCTCCTATCATTATTTTAAGTGAATGTTGCCTATTGAAAATTAAAAGTTTATTATGCAACATCAAATGCTTCAACTCATACAGGGTAGCAACCCATCTCATGTATCCTATGTTTCTTGTTTATTTCAGCATTATTTTTTATTTCTATTTTTTCTTTTAAAAATATTACCATGAAATGCAAAAAAACCAGTGCTACTAAAAGCATTTGTAGAGGTAAAAAAGAAGTATCTATTTAGAAGTTAAATAAGATTGTTAAGTTACATAAGGTATAAAATCAAGGAATGCTATTGTTCAAAATTTGTTGTTAGCTGCCACCTGTTGGATATGATTTATGGCTACACTCTGAACAACAGATTAAAATTTTGCCATATCATGCACCATACATAGGGTTTTCAGAGACCTGCTATTTTGGAAGTGGATGGCCAATCCTTCTTCCTGTTGTTGTTGTT
>NW_006399850.1:2060580-2069915 GCF_000299155.1 Elephantulus edwardii | reverse complement strand
CTGATGCTGCCAATTGGTCCAGTGGTGAGAATCTTTGTTTTCTTGACATTGAGCCTCAATCCATATTGTAGGCTGCAGTCCTTGACACTCTGCAGCAGCGTGTCTTAATCTGCAGGCGCAGGAGGGGAAGGCCCTCTGGGAGGTGGATTGAGTCAGTGACTGGGGCATTCGGGATGAGTGTGTTGGAGGCAGTGAGACTGGCACAGGATAGAGCAGAGTTTAGGGCTGTTGTACATAAGGTCGCTATGAGTCGCAGGCGACTTGACAGCACATAACAACAACAACAACATATCGTGCACCATCCTATCTCTTCCATGCTCAAGTCCATCGTTACAGTCAGTACATCAGCCCTTCTCACTGAGGGTCTTTCTCTCTTTTGTTGATTCTCAACTTTGCCCAGCAGTGTTTTTGAACAAGGACTAGCCTCTCCTGTTAACATAACTCATTGCACTTTCTCCAAGACAGATTTGTTTGCCCTTTGGTAGTCCATAGTATATTCAATACTCACCACCACAATTCAAAAGCATCAACTCTTCCTTGGTCTTCCTGATTCACTATCCAACTTTTACATTAAGATGAAGTAACTGAAAATTCAGTGTTTAGAATAGGCACAACTTAATCTTTAAACTGACATTTTTACACGTTAGCACTTTAATATGGTCCGTGGCAGCAGATTTTTCCAACGTAATACATATTTTTATTTCCTAACTGCTACTATCATGGGTGTTGACTGAGGATTCAAATAAAATTAAGTCACTGACAATTTAAATCTTCTCTTCATCCATCATAATGTTGCCTGTTGGTCCACTAATAAGAAATTATTTTTCTTCCTGATATTGACGTGTATTCCATACTGAAGGCTTTGATCTTCTATACTATGTGCTTTAAGACTTCTTCACTTTCTGCAAGCAAAGTTGTGTCATTTTCATAATGCAATTTGTTGATGAGTCTTCCTCCAATCCTGATAACAAATTTCATGTAGTCTAGCTTCTCAGATTATTTGCTCATCAAATAGATTAAATATGTATGGAGAAAGGATACAACCTTGGTACATCATCTTTCTTGATTTTAAACCATGCAGTATCCCCTTGTTTGTTCAAAATGCTATTTCTTGGCCTGTCTCAAGTTTTATATGAACACTGTGAAATGTTCTAGAATCCTGAATCTTCCCAAAGTTACCCATAAATTATTGTGATTTTCACAATCAAATACCTTTGCCTCATTAATAAGACACAAAGAGACATTTTTTTTTTGGTGTTCTCTGCTTTCAGTCAAGATTCCTCTGACATTAGAAATGATATCCCTGGTTCAGAACCCAGCTCAAATTTTCTGGTCATTTTTGGCCATGGCACTGTTCCAACTATTTTTTTAAAATAATTTCTAACAATATTTTATTACATGTGCTATTAATGATACTATACTGTTCAATAATTTCTTAATTCTGTTGGATCATCTTTATTTGAAAAGTGAAAAATTTAAATCCCTTACATTCAGTTGGCCAGATCTTCCAAACGTGAACACATCCAGGGTTGATTCTGTTTACTGAAACATCTGTTCTTAGAATCTTATTCTTTGCCAGTGCCTTCAGTGTAGCTTAAAATTCCTTCTTCAGTATTATTGGTTCTTGAGATTATGCTACTTGGTGAAAAGGTTCAGGGTTGACAAATATTTCTGCAACAGTTCTGTATATTCTTTCCACTCCTTTTGATGCATCGTTTAGTATTTTGTCCAGTAGAATCCTTCAATATTGCAATTCAAGGCTTAATTATTTTTTTTTCAGTCCTATCAGCTTAAAAAATGCTGAGTCTATTCTTCCCTTTTGGTTTTCTAACTCCAGATCTTTGTATACTTTGGTATAATGCTTGTTTCCTTGAACTGCCTCTTAAATTTTTCTGTTCAGCATTTCTTCCTTTCAGAGGTTTTTTTTACATCCATTTTGGTCTTTTCTTTCTCCCCTGTGTTTGTAATGATGTTTTGTTTTCCAGATAATGTCATTCCACAATTTTTCTGGTCTTTGGTCATTAGTGGTCAACGTATCAAATCTTGTCTTGAGCTAATTTTAGGTGAGATAAACTCCATTTCATATTTTAGTTATCATGGATTTATTTTCATTATTTTCTGCTTCAATTTGAACTTCAATTTGATCATCAGTAACTGATGACCTGTTTCACAGTCGTCCCCTGGCTTTGTTCTAACTAATCTGACCATCATATCCTTGTACAGACGTAGTAAGTTAGATTCCTATCTATTCCATTGGGTGAAATCCACATAAATAGTCACCATTTATGGGGGGTTTTTAAATGTATTTGCTGTTAATAAATCCACGTTTCTGATTCTGGGTATTTGCACACTTCATTTTCACATTTTGCTTTATCTTCTCATGCTTTCCTTTTAAATCTTCTGTTAAGCTCTCTAAAGTTACCATGTCTTCCTTTCACTCTAGGTTCTCCATGTTCTACAGTGAATTTTAATGTCTTCTGATATTCATTTCTGGTCTTCTGCTCCTGTCTTTTCAAGAATTTTTCTGATTATTTTTTTCATTTATGACATCCTTGATCTCATAATTTGTCTGGTGTTAGGCCATTAGTGCTCAGTGCATCAAATCTAGTCTTGAAATATGATCTCTAAATTCAGGTAGAATATACTCAAGGTCTTATTTTTACTTTCATGGATTTTGTTTGTGTGTGCGATTTTAGTGAAAATGGGTTTTCACTCATTCATTGATACACATTTTTTTTCCTTCCTTTTCTTCCCCAATTCACTTTATAATGCATGTCTTGTTCCAGATCATCTTTGCCCTTTGGCTAACCCCTCTCTTCTCCCATTGCAGTAGTTCATTATCTATCCATTGTAGTTTTCATTATCTATCTATTCTTTCCCTGCTTTCCCCTCCCCCATGTCCATTCTATTATTATAACTGTGGTCCTTTGGGACTGAGATACTTCTCTCAGCATAATGTCTTCCAGACTCATCCGTGTTGTATATTGTTTTACAAGTTCATTGTTTTTCCGTGCTATATAAAATTCCATTGTGTGGATGTACCCCAGTTTTTTTACCCATTCATTTGTTGACTGGCACTTGGGCTCTTTTCATTTCTTTGCTGTTGTGAACAATACTGCAGTAATCATTGGTGTGCATACATCTGTTTGAGTTGAAACTCTAGTTTCTTTAGGGTATATTCCCAGTAGTGGAATTGCTAGGTACAATGGTATTTCTATTTCCAACTTTCTGAGAAAGTGGTAGACTCCCTTCCATACTGGTTGTACCACTTTACATTCCCACCAGCAGTGTATGAGAGTTCCAATCTCTCCACATCTTCACCAGCATTTGCTATTCTGTTGAACTTTGTTATTGTTGCTAGGGTGAGCTCATTGTTGCTTTGATTTGTATCTCCCTGATAGCTAGAAATTTTAAACATTTTTTCCATGTATTTGTTGACCATCTGAATTTCTTCTTTGGTGAAGTGTCTAATCATATCTTATGCCCATTTGGTGATTGGGTTGTTTACCCTTTCATTGTTGAGGTATTCTCTAAATTTTAGATATGGGCCCCTTATCATATAAGTCATTGCCCAATATTTTTACCAGTCTGAGTATTTTCTTTTTACCAGGAAGAGAAGCTTGTCCTATGTGTGTAGGACTTTGATTTTTAGAATGCCCTAGTCATCTATTTCATCCTCTCCTGGTTGTAGACTTTTTGTTATGCTTGGAAGACTATCCAACCCATAGATTAGGGCTTCTAGTGCTGTTCCTAGTTTTTCTCTGGAGAACTTTATAGTCTTTGGTTTTACTCCTAGGTTCCATACCCACCTTGAGTTGGTGTTTATATGTATGGTGTGAAGTTTGGGTTTTTTATATACAGTTTTACAATTTTTCCAACCTCATTTGTTAGAGAGGCTCTCATTTCCTCACTTAGCTGATTTTGTCTTCTTTTCAAATATCAGTTGATCATAGGTAAATTAGTTGATTTCTGGTTCTCAATTATATTCCAGTGATTTGTATGTCTGTCACTGTATCAGTAATATGCTGTCTTGATTATTACAGATACATACTAGAATTAAAAACAAATACTTACCCACCAGGATCCAACTTCACCAAACTAAAGGCTCACTCACAGGCAGGACTAGACCAAATTTTAAATACCAAGGCCCACCCACCAGATACTGTTTGCTCACACAGAGGCTTCCCACCCCAGCTGACTGTAAATATGATCAGATGCAGTCAATTAGCTTACACTTGACTGCTAACATAATTTAGAATAGTTTACCCTGCTTTTCAAATAAATCACAAAAATAAGGCCCCCGGAATCTATGGGGATACCAGTTGACTTGTTTCGATTAACAGGTGCAGCCTTGGATGTACTCACCAGTCCATGTTAGGAAAGTTGGAGGACAGTTGTCTGGCCAGCGGATTGGAAGACGTCTATATTTGTTCCTATTTCCAAGAAAGGTGATACTATTGAATGTGGAAATTATCAATTACCATTGATATCACATGCAAACAAAATACTGCTGAAGATCATTCAAAAACGGCTGGAGTTGCCAGAATTTCAAGTGGAATTTAGAAGAGGCTGTGGTACCAGGGATATCAATCATAGCTAAGGTCAGATGGATCCTGGCTGAAAGTAAGAATACCAGCAGAATGTTCATTTGTGTTTTATTGACTACACAAAGGCGTTTGATTGTGTGGATCATGACAAGTTGTAGCTGACATTAAGAAGAATGTATTAAGAAGAAGTATCCCAGAACATTTGATTGTGCTCATAAGGAACCTATACCTGGAGCAGTAGACTGTTGTGCAAATGGAGCAGGGAAGCACTACATGGTTTGGAATTGGGAAGGGAGTGCATCATGGATGCATTCTGTCTCCATACCTGTTCAATTTATATGCTGAGCTAATTATCCGAGAAGCTGGATTTATCAAGAGAAGTGTGGCATCAGAATTGGAAGGAGACTCATCAATAACTGCATTATACACACAACCTTGCTTGCTCTAAGTGAGAAGGTTTTGAAGCACTTGTTGCAGAAGATCAAGGAATGCAGCCTTTGGTATGGATTGTGTCTCAATATCAAGAAAACAAAATTTCTCACCAGTGGAAGAATAAGCCATGTCATGATGGTTGGAGAGGAGACTGAAACTGTCAACAGTTTCATCTTGCTTGGATCCATGATTAACACCCTTGGTACAAGCAGTCAGGAAATAAGGAGATGCATTGCAACGGGAAAATCTGTAGTTAGGGAACTTTCCAAATTATTGAGGAGTAGTGATGTCAGTTTGAGGACTAAGGTGAGTCTGATTCAGGCCATGATCATTCCAATTACTAGCTGTGTATCCAAAACCTGGACAATGAAAAGTATATATGCCTTCTATTCCTATGTTGTTGAGTGTTTTAATCAGGAAAGGTTGTTAGATTTTGTCAAATGCCTTTTCATCATCAACTGATAGAATCCTACGGTTCTTGTTCTTTGCTTTGTTAATGTGATGAATTAAATTAACTGTTTTTCTTATATTGAATCACCCTTGCATACCTGTAATGAATCCTTGGTCATGATGATTTTTTTATATATATATTGTTAGATTCTATTGGCCAGGATTTTGCTGAGACTATTTTCATCTATATTCATGAGGGATACTGATCTATAATGTTTTATTTTGGTGGTATCTTTACCTGACTTTGGTATCAGGGAGATGTTTGCTTCATAGAATGAGAGTATTCCTCTTCTTTTGTTTTCTGAAATAATCTATGTAGATTTGGTGAAAGCTCTTCCATTAAGGTTTGGTAAAATTTGTAGGTAAAGTCATTGAGGGCAGGACGTCTTTTATTGGGAAGTTGTTGTTAGGTGTGTTTTTTGTTTGTTTGTTTTTTTAATGACCTGTTCAATTTCTTCTTTTGTAATGTGTTTGTTCAGGTGTTGTACTTCACTCTGTCAGTCTGGTTAGGCTGTGAGTTTCTAAGTATTCCACTTCTTCTAGCTTTTCATATTTGTTTGAGTACAGTTTTTAATAAAATTCTGCTATTAATCTTTTTACTTCTGTTGTGATATTGCCCCTTTCATTCCTTATTCAGATTACTTGTGGCTTTTCTTTCTTTTCCTTTTTCAGCTTTGCCAGGGGTTTGATGATTTTAATGACACTTTCAAAGAACCAACTCCTGGTCTTGCTAATAGTTTCGATTAGTCTCTGTTTTCTATTTCATTTATTTCTGTCCTAATTTTTATAATTTCCTTTCTTTTAAAGATTGTTGGGGATTTCTTGTTGTTCTTTTCCTATTTGTTAGCGAGATTAGGTTAAACAGTCAATTTTATTTCTTTCTTCTCTTTTGATGCACTTGCTTATTGCTATGAATTGACCTCTAAGTACTGCCTTTACTGAATCCCAGAGGTTTGGTAAATTATGTTTTCATTCTGATTTGTTTAAGAAAGTTTTTTTATTGCAACTTGCCCTGCCTGAAGATGTCTCTGGTTCCTGGGTTTACAGGAAGATTTACCTTGGTTGGGGAGCTCTCTGCTCCAGAAAAGAGGAGGGCCACTTGCCTTGCCTGAAGTCCTCTCGGGTCCCATTGTTGTTGTTGTTGTTATGTGCTGTCGAGTCGCTTGCGACTCATAGCAACCCTATGCACAACAGCCCTAAACTCTGCTCTGTCCTGTGCCAATCGCACTGTCTCTGACACTCCCATCCCAATTATCCCAGTCACTGAATCAATCAACCTCATAGAGGGCCTTCCCCTCCTGCACTGTCCCTCTACCCTCCCAAGCATGATGTCCTTCTCCAAGGACCGGTCTCTCCTCACAACATGTCCAAAGTATGTTAGACAGAGCCTCAGAATCCTTGCCTCCAAAGAGCCCAAGAGCCCATAGCTAGTGGGAAAGCTTGTTTGGCTGGGGAGCCCACTTCTCCAGAGTAGAAGACAACTTACCCTGTCTGAAGTCTTTCCTAGTTCCTCAGTTCTTATGTACTTTTTAAATGTTGTTCAGCTTCAACTTGAACTTCCAACTAATGGTCTGTTCCAATTTGACCCCTGGCCTTGTTCTAACTAGTGATATTGAACTTCCAATTGTCCCTTTCTACAAATGTGGTTGTTTTTACTCTTGCATAATCCATTAGGTCAGTATGTATATAGTGCATATACGTGAATGCACATTTGTGTGTGTATGTATATATGTGTGTATGTGTCTATACATTCTGCTTTTACAGATAAAGAAAATTAATCCCAGAGAGTTTAACAACTTGTCCAAGATCACATATCAAGTAAGAGAACCCATATTTTTGTAACAACAAAGCCTCTGAAAGTTGGGCAAGAAAGTAGTTCAGGTATTCAGAGAAAGTAGTGAAGGACAAGATGGTAGACAAAAAAAAAAAAAAATTCTTCTCTATACAGCAAATAAATTATATTTTCCTAGACCATGATATATAATCTATAATTTTTCACTAGTTTATTTGTATGTGCAAACCCTTCTTAAGAATGAAAGCCACCTAATCCAAAAACTAATTTTAAAAAGGAGGAAAAATTTTGCTCTCTATCTTCTGAGGTAATAATATGTTCCTTTGTTCTGTTAATATGCATTTTTTTCATAATAAAACCACCCTGCATTCCTGGAATAAAAATAATTTTAAAATATTCTTTTATTTCTTTCCATAAATTGTTAATCTATGTGTAAATATTTTGAGTATTTGCATCTATTTTTACCAAAAAACTGGGCTTTTTTAAACTAAGATTTTAATTAAAGTTTATAGAGTACTTGGATTTCCATTAATTCATTCATTATTGCACATTTTCCTCCCTGCCATTGCTCGCCCGAGTTCACTTTTTTCTTTGCAAAAAAAACATTCTTTCATTGTTATACAATTTCCACCTCCCCCACAAGACTTTACTATGTCACTCTTATTCTGGACTCTAGTCATGTCAATAATAGCTAATCATATATTCCTTTTATACATTTCTCTCCCTCATCTGTTGAAAAACTGGATTCTAAGTCTTATTCTTTTTACAATGTTCTCATAGGTTTGAGTATCAAGGTCATGCTGATTTCCTAAAACTAAGGATAATTTCTTCTTTTTCTAGCTTCTGGGGGAAAAAATTCAATTATATTATTTATTCCATGAAGGTGAAGCTTATCTTTAGGAGATTATAGTATTCCTAGGAGTTTGGTAATTTTTATTCATCTTTTGAATGTGGCTTGTTATATGTTCTTTCTTGTTTGTTCTATTAAATTATTCTTCATGTCTTTCTTTTAGCATTTATACAGTTTTAAATAGGTAGTTTTGTTATTATTTTTATCATATTTTATAACACCTTCATGTTTTTATATATATTATATAAATATAAAGCTATTTATACATTGTTTTGTTGTTATGTGCCATTGAGTCATCTATGACTCACAGTGACCCTATGTACAATAGCTCTGAACTCTGCCTATCCTGGGCCAATCTCACCATCTCTGACACATCTCATCACATTGCCACAGTCACTATGTCAATCTGTCTCATCCAGGGTCTTCCTCTTCTGTGCTGACCCTTTACATGTCTAAAATGCTCCTTTATTTTGAACCACACAGTGTTACCTTGCTCTTATTCATACAACAGCTTCCTAGTTTAATTCTAGGTTTTGCATGAGCACAATCAAGTGTTCTGGAATTTCCATTCTTCTCTATGTTAGCCACAATTTGTTGTGATCCACACAATCAAATGCCTTTGCATTGTCAATAAAACACAAGTAGACATTCTTCTGGTGCTATCTGCTTTTATCCAACAGAGAGTGTACCAGGAATGCAAGCTGGCTTTAGAAGAAGCAGTGGTATGTTGGCCGAAAACAGAGAGTATCAGAGGGTTTTAGCTATACTTCACGGTAAATTTTGCTGTCATAATTTCAGTATTACTAAGTTCAAAACACTTTCTTGTTTCCATTGTAACTCTTCTTTGTTAATTTAGAAGTCTATTTCAAACATTTAGACATTTTTCTAGTAATCCTACAGTTGTAATCTAACTTAATTACACTGAGGTCTGAAAATATAATCTGTATGATTCCTATCTTCTAGTAGTTCTCTGTCAATGTGCTATTCCAAATATTTCTGGATAATCTTCGGCTGGATTTTGCTAGCATATGATATTTTTCAATAATTTTCATACTCTGTCAATTCACCTTAATTTGGAATGTGAATAAATACTATAGGAAGAATATTATATCATTATTAAAAGCATAATAGATCAAGAAGACATAACCTTGGTTAACAGCTATGCACCAAATTATAGGTCTACAAAATGCATAAAACAACGGTTAACAGACTTGAAGAAATAAATAGACAGCACGACAGTAAAAATAGGAGGCTTTAGACCACC
>NW_006399850.1:2052977-2058650 GCF_000299155.1 Elephantulus edwardii | reverse complement strand
TCAACAAAAGAACTGTTAGAGCTAGTAGACCAATAAATATAGTAGAAGGGAAGGATACACAATCAATATCCAAAAATCAGTAGGATTCCTGTCTAGTAACAAAGAGAACTCAGGGAAGGAAACCAAGAAAGCAATTCCACTTACAACAGCCAACCACAAATTGAGATACTTGGGAGTGAACCTAACTAGAGACACAAAAGACCTATAAAAAGAAAACTAAGGAACATTTCTGTAAGATACAATAAAAGACCTAAAGAAATGGGGAAATGTGCCCTGTTGATGGATAGGAAGACTCAATAGAGTGAAAATGGCAATTCAACCAAAAGCAATCTACGTATTCAATGCAATCCCAATACAGATAACAAATTCATTTTTCAAGATTTAAAGAGAAATTGGCAAGTTTATTCAGAGAGAACAGAGACCCCAATTAGGCAAAGCACTACTGAAAAGCAAAAATTAAGTGGGAGACATAGCACTCCCAGACCTCAAAATCTACTACAAAGAGGTAGTAACCAAAACAGCATGGTAATGGTAAAATGAGAGGCACACACAGTCCAACGGAACAGAATTGAGAATATAAAAATGGATCCATCTATCAATAGCCAACTGATATTTGACGAGCAAATAAAACCTATCAAATGGGGAGATGACACTTCAATAAACAATGCTGGCAAAACTGGACTGCTATGTACAGAAAGTTGTAACAGGATCTACATCTCACACCATACACAAACATCAACTCAAGGAGGATCAGAGACCTGGGAGTAAAGCCCAAAACCATAAAGTTCATCAGAGACAAACTGGGATCAAGCCTAGATGGCCTAGTCTATGGTATAAAAAGACTGCCAAATACAGGCAGAAATGCACACTCTGGAGAGAAGAAAATTGCTGAATGAGACCTCCTAAAGATTAAATCCCTGTGTGCATCAAAACTTTTTCTCCAACAGAGTTATAAAAAACCCTACTGACTGGGAAACACATTTGGCAATACCATCTCACACAAGAGTCTCATATTAAAAGTGTATAGACTTCTACAGGGCCTCCATAAGAAGAAGACTGATAATACAATTACAAAATGGGCAAAAGACATGGAAATACTTTTCATACAGGAAGATATTAAGATGCCCAAAAGACACATGAAGAAATGCTTAAAATCATTGTCAGTCAATGAGAGATGCAATCAAAACCACAATGAAATACCATCTTGCCAGTAACAGTGGCAAAGTTTAGCAGGACAACAAGTAATAAATACTGGAGAGGATGTGGTGAGATAGGAACTTTTATTCATTGTTGGTGGGATTATAAAATGGTACAACCACTCGGGAAGGCAATTTGGTGTTTCTTCAGAAAGCTGAACCTAGAAATTCCATGTGACTCAGCTATTCCACCGCTTGGCATATAACTTGAGAAAATGAGAACTGAGGCACAAATGGACACTTGTATACCAGTGTTCATAGCAGCATTGTTCACCATCGCAAGAACATGCTAACAACTCAAATGTCCAACTACAAGCAAATGGATTGAGAAACTATGGTATCCGATTCACATGATGAAATACTATGCAGTATGCAGGCACAATTATTTTGTAAATCACTACCTAACTTGAGATGGACTGGAGACTAAGTGAACTCACTAAGTTAATTAACTAATTAATTGACTTCACTAAGTGAATAAACTCAGTCCTATAAAGATAAATACTGTATAAGACCATTATTGTAGAATGTTTATGAGGGTCCAAGTGGGCAGGAGGGAACAGATGGGTAAGGATGGGCAGAGGTTGGGGAGTGGTTAATTATAGGGTCACAAAATTTTATGGGTGGAGGGAGAAGTGAGCAAAGGAAATGGGAAAGATCTGGTGTGAAAACCAAGGTATACAGACTTTGCAGGTAAACAAGTGTACTCTGACAATAAAGCCCCAGGGATTGATGAGCTAACAATTTACTTGTTTCAGTTAAATGATGCAGCCCCAGATGTGGTCACCATTCTATGCGAGGAAATTTGGAAGAAATCTGTCTGGTCAACAGATTTGAAGACGTCCATATTTGTTCCCAATCTCAATAAAGGTGATCCAATAGAAAGTGGACACTATAGAACAATATCATTATCACATGTGAGCAAAATACTGAAGATCATTTAAACACAGCTAGTACAGTACATAGATGGGGAACTTCCAGAAGTTCAAGCAGGATTTAAAAGAGACCATGACACTAGGGATATCATTGTTGATGTCATATGGATGCTGGTTGAAAGTAAAGAATAGCAGAAGAATATATATTTGTGCTTTGCTAACTATGCAAAGACATTTTACTGTGTGTATCATAATGAGTTGTGGCTAACATTGAGAAGAATGGGAATCTCAGAGAACTTAATTGTGCTCATGCTAAACCCATTTCTAGACCAGGAAACTATTGTGCAAACAGAGCCAAGGAACATTGTTGTTGTTAGATGCCATCGAGTCACCTGTGCAACTTAAAGACATTGAGTATTCTTCTATCATCCCTAGTCATTTTCCATCTCTCTGATGCATAGCAAGTAATTGCAAAGACCATGGACTGGACCAGGTATGTGCACCTTAGTCTCAGAAGAAGGAAGTGTGTCAGGATTTTATCCTTTCTCCATACCTATTAAATCTGAAGAGGAATGCAGTATCAGGACCAGAGGGAGACTCATAAATAACTTGCATTATTCAGATAATAAAACCTTGCTTGCTGAAAATGAGTAGGACTTGAAGCACTTGTTACAGAAGATCAAAGAATACAACCTTCAATAAAGATTGCATCTCAATGTCAAGAAAACAAAGACTCTTACCCTTGGACCAAAAGGCAACATCATGACATATGGAGAAAAGATTGAAGCTGTCTACAACTTCATCTTACTTGGATCCACAAGTAACACCTTCAGTACCAGCAGTCAGGAAATCAAGAGATGTATTGAACTGCAAAATCTTCAGTTAGGGACTTCTCCAAATTACTGGGGAGTAATGATTGGGGAGCAGTCAGTTTGAAGACTAAAGCGCATCTGATTCTGACCATGGTGTTTCTGATCACTTACCATGCATTTGAGAGCTGGACAATGAATACAAATGACAGAAGAATTGATGTCTTTGAACAGTAGTGTCAAAGAAAAGCACTGCACATCACATGGACTGCCCAAAGAATAAACAGATACGCCTTGGAGAGGGGAAAGCCAGAGTGCTCTTTGGAGGCAAAGATGATGAGGCTTCATCTCACATGTTGCTAGGAGGGAATTCTTAGAGAGGGGCATTATGCTGGGAAAGGTAGAGGGGTCAATGAAGGAGAGAAAGCCCCTGAACCAGGTGGATTGACATGGTGACTGCCACAATGGGCTATAATGTGTGAGGATGGCACAGGATAGGACAAGTTTCAGATCTGTGGTTCATATGGTCACTATGGATTGCACTCAACTAGATAGCACCTTACAACAACCACAATATTCTGACAAATTTGTAAACCTTGAGCTAATGGATGAATTCCTAGAAACTCATGCCATACTGACAATAACAGACAGAACACAAAATAATAAACTGAGCAGGTCATAAAAACTTCCCTTAAAAAGACAGCTTCACAGGTGAATTCTAACAAACATTCAAAGACGGACTGTCACAAATTCTACTTAAATTATTTCAAAATATAGAAAAAGAAGAAACTCTAAGAGTCATTCTATTAAGCAAGTATAACCTAAATATCAAAATCATGGAGATACATTTCCATAAAAAGAGAACTATAGGCCAATATTTTTCATGAGTATAGACTCAAAAATACTTAACAAAATCCTGTCTAGGAGAGTACAACAGCATTTCAAAAAATAAAAAAACAATCTTCATCATGACCAACTATGATTCATAACAGGTATGCAAGAATGGTTCAACAGAAGAAAAACAATAAATATAATTCAGCATATTGTGCCTAAATTTAAAAAGAAAGAAAGTACACATTTAGTCATCCATTTATGGTCAATAAGCATTTGACAAGGAAACAAAACCTAGCAAATGGAGAAACAACACCTCTTCAACAAATGGTGGTGGCACAGCTGGACATCTACCTGCAGAAAACTGAAACAAAATTCATATATAAGTCAGGATGGATCAGAAAGGTAGGAGTAACACCCAAAACCATATGGATCGTAAGAGTAAAAATGGGACCAAACTTAGAAGCCCTAGCCTATGGCATAAATAGGTTTGCAAATATAACCCAAAAAGCGCAACATGGAGAGGATAAACTCGGTGAGTAAGACCTTTGAAAAATCAAGTCCCTCTGTACATCACTTACTCCAATAGGATAAAAAGAAAGCTCATAGGTGGGGGGGTGGGGGGAGAACATTTGGCAATGATATTTCAGATAAGGGTCTCATAACAAAAATTTACGGAATATTACAGGGCCTCCACAAGAAAAAGACTAACAACTCCATAACAAAATGGGTTAAATACATGAAAAGACTCTTCCCAAAAGAAGTTATCCAGCCAGCCAACAAACAAATCAAGTAATGTTCAAAATCAATGGCAATCAGAGAGATGCAAATCAAACCAATAGTGAGACACCATCTCACCCTCCCACCCCCCACCCCGTAGCAGTAGCAAAGTTTAACACAGCAAACAATAAAAGTTGGAGAGGATGCAGAAAGATTGAGATTCTCATACACTGCCCGGAATGTAAAATGGTATAACCACTCTGGAAGCCAATAGACATTTCCTCAAAAAGCTGAGGATAGACATTGAATATGACCCAGTTATTCCACTGCTAGGAATAAACCCCAAGGAATTTATAATTGAGACACAAATGGAAATATGTGCACCTATGTTCATAGCTTCTTCTCTTTGTTAAATGCCATTGAGTCCACTACAACTCTAGCAACCATATGTACAATAGTTCTGACTATTGCCCTGTCCTGAGTCAATCTCACTGTCTCCAATGCACCTATCGCCATTACCTGAGATACTGTGTCAGTCCTTCTCATGCAGGGTCTTCCTCTCCTGCTCTGCTCTTCCAAACATGATGTCCTTCTCCAAGGACTAGTCCCACCTGGCCATGCTCAGAGTATGTCAGATGGAGTTTCAAAATCGTTGCCTATGGGAAGCCAAATTTCATACTGAATATTTGTAACAAACCGAATGCTATTTCAGGATGTGGGGGCGGGGCATGGTACAAACTGAAATTCACCCTGAAGCATCAAGGAAATCCTTAAGGATTTTATAGGATTCTTGCATTGTATTTGCTAACCCCTCTCTCCTGAGTCAAGCAGAAGGTTTTCAATAGAAAGAGCTTAGCTTCATTCGCATTGAATTCTCTTTGTGATTTGCTCCCTGCAATTTTCAATAAAGATACAGAGAAGCTGGAATCCTGGCACTTCAGTTGTTTATGAACTGTTTGCCTCTTGCTTTACCTCTGTTTTCTGCTACAATCTTGCTGTTCTGTCTCATTATTAATACTTATAAAAATACTATACCCTCATCTGCAACACTAGCCTCCAAGGAGCAATTTGGTTTCACTATCTGTTTTTTCTTTTGGCAGTCCATGGTATTCCAATACTCCTCTCCAACACCACAACTCAAAGGCATCAATTATTCTACTGCCATCCTCAGTCATTGTCTAGATCTCTGATGCATAGCAAATAACTGTGATTGCCATATCCTGCATCAGGCACACCTTAATCACA
>NW_006399850.1:2033434-2034980 GCF_000299155.1 Elephantulus edwardii | reverse complement strand
ACTTTTGGTGGGGTGACATCTTGCTATGAGCTTGTGTAGCAGGTGAGGTAGCCTGCTTCTTTTGTGACATTGCTGTGGTAGAGTTTTACATATCTGAGGTGACAACAGGTTCTTGCTCTAAAGTCACTGCTCCAGAAGTGGGTGGGGCATCTACCCTGCCTGAGTTTCTCTCTCCTTTCTGACCTAAGGGAAGATCTGCTTCAGTTTGGTAGGGATAAGGCCTGTGAAAACAGTCTCCTCTGTCAGCCAATTGCCACAACTAGCGTAGCCCAAGGTGCTCTGGGCTAAAGGCAGTTGACGGACTAGACGTGAGGAGATGCAGGGCAGAGGGTGGGGACCTGATTGGAAAACCAGAAATCCTTGGTTTTCCCTTCAAGAGGTCCCCTGTGATATAGCCAAATAGCAGTGACTACCCCACAAAGTACCTCACTCAAGTTCCAGCGTCACTCCCAGCACAGGGCATCAGCATAGGGTTCGGAATCTCTTTGTCAGTAGTGTTTTAAGATCCCTCAATTTTCGGTGTTGGTATCATCTAGCTTCTGGTAGGTATTGTTAGTGGCAGTCACTAGTGAGAGATTGGAATACAAGAAAAAAGCAGCAAACTACTTTTCAAACAGAATCACCAGTGAGTTGATTATAATCTTGCACCAGAGGGAACAATAATACTAAAATTGCAATAGCAGTAATGATGCCTTTGAATAAAAGTTACTGAATTCATACACAACAGCTAAATTCAATGGAAACTCATAGCCATAACACACTAACTACTGAGTACTACTCTCCCTCAAACCTATGGATACTGGTCACTTCCTGTATATCCTGTTTTTTTTATACTACTAGCTAACTCTTGGAAGCAGGAGTGGCAACCACTTCCTAAAAAACATGCTTCTGGAAACTCTATGAACTTTGATAAATGTCAGTAGCTATAGAAAAACTTCATACGGTCATGAAGAGTGGTGCTTGACTTGACAGCAGTCAACAACAGCTAACTCTAGTGGCCCAGTAGTAATGAGCTGCACTGCCATCCCGAAGGTATGCATTTCAAATCCACCAGCTGCTATGTAGGAGGGAGAGAGGCAATCTCCTCTCATGCAATTAAATTGCCTCTGAAAACCCACTGGAGGGTCAGCTAGGTTCAGTTCCAACTCAATGGTACAGAACAACAACAGCTAGTGAACAGCACAAGGAAGTACTGCATGATCTAAAGTAAGGAAAGGAGCACATGAATGTTTTGTTTTAGTTTAGTTTGGGGTTTTTTTTTTCATATCTATTCAGTCTGTAGGCTGAGGAAATAATTCAAGAATCTGGAGTATATGAAGAACGAGACATCAAGATTAGAGGAAGATTCATGCATAACCCGTATTATGCAGATAATACAACCTTCCTTGCAGAAAGCAAAGAAGACTTGAAGCACTTGTGGAAGAAGATTAAAGACTACAACCTTCAATATCTATTACATTAATACATCAAGAAAACAACATTTCTCACCACTAGACCAACAGGCAACATCATGATAGATGGTGAAAGGATTGAAGTTGTCAACAAT
>NW_006399850.1:2015649-2033184 GCF_000299155.1 Elephantulus edwardii | reverse complement strand
CCAAACTATTTTCAGTGCATTTGAAAATTAGACAATGATTGAGGATGGCAAAAGAAAAATTAACATCTTTGAGTTATAGTGCTGGAGAAGAGTACTGAATACCACACAGACTGCCAAAAGAATAAACAAGTCTGTCTTAGAGGAGCATAACCAGGGTTTTATTAGAAACAAAGATGTTGAAACTTTGTCTCACATACTTTGGACATGGTTTCAGGAGGGGCCAGTCCTCGGAAAGAAACAGGATACTGGGAGAGTTGGAAGGTGAGAGAAAGAGAAGAACCTCAACAAAATAGATTGACACATTGGCTGTAACAATTAACTTGAGCCTATCAGAGGTTGTGTGGATGGTGCAGGATATGGCAAGTTTCAGATATATTTGTCATAGGGTCACTATGAGTTCACTTGATGGCACCTAACAGTTTTGCTTCTCTGGTGGCTTGGATACACTAGCTGCTCCACAGAAGAAATATGAGCAATCTCCCCTCATGCAATTCACAGCCTCTAAAAATCTTCTGGAGGGTCAGCTATTATTCAGTTCGAACTCCACAGCAATGACAGAGGAAACTTTCTATAGTCTCTGCATTGTTCTGTAAACAATTCTAAGATTTCTTCTATTTTTATATGTAGGTTGTCTTCTCTTGAGTACACCCTAACTGAATAGAATTTTTTTCTATTCAAATTTTAATAGTTTTTCACAGAATGGCAGTTGAATTATAGAAAATATTTTATTATCAATTAAGTTGATAGAATTGTTTTTATTGGCATACTGATGAAAGAATTATATTACACTATTTCCTAGTATTGAATGATCCCTAGTTTAGGTTTTTAGTTTAGGTTTTCCTGAAAACACTGGCTGACATGGAACTTTAGTGTAAATTGTCTATTTGAGAGGTGAAACTAAGAAACTGGGGTGAGGAAGTTGGAAGTAAAAGACAGAGAAAAAAAGCAAATAAAGCTGATTAGTTTCTGAGAGGTGCGAATAGTTAATAGATTCAGCTGCTAAATGAGATATTGAAGATTCAAATCCATGCAGAGGTATCTAGGAAGAAAGACTTGGCACGCCACTTCAAAAAATTCAATCATTAAACATCTTAGGGAACACAGACAGGAATCACCACGAGTCACAATCAGCCAAATAGCAACTCATAACTGCCATTGAGCTAATTTCTGCTGAGGACAACTGGTGTTCAATTACTCCACAGGACCCTTAGAGGAACTGTGTGCAGTGTACCTCAGAATGCCTCTTCACTGAGATCTATTCCTATTAGGTAGGTTTGTCTCTAGGAGCATTAACTTTCCCCTAGGGCTGCAGATGCTTGTCCTCTGAGTAAGCTCCTGTAGTTCGGGGTGGGCAAATGGGATACAGATAGTGCATCATAGCAACTTAAACAAACTTTTTTACTTCTTTTTTTACAGAATAAACTTAATTTTCTCTGGGTTTTTTAATCTGATATTTTTATATCTAAACCCAAGTGAAGGAAACTCTGGTGGCCTACGAAAAGAAGCTGTGCTACAGCTCCAAAGGCTGTGGTTCAAATCCACCAGCTGCACCACCAAAGAAGGATGGGCAATCTCCTCCAATGATAGTTAGTGTCTCTGGAAAAACCCCTGGATGGTCAGCTATGGATCAATTCTAGCTCAACAACATGCTCTCAATAACATACTCAAGGAATTTTATGTGTATTTTATTTGGAGATGAGAACTATAATTATAAAATAAATTGTGAAGCTTTGAAATATTTAAAATAGTATCTCTTGCTTATTTTATGGACATTTTAAAGAATTGCTCATTGAACTATTTAGATACAGTGCTCTAACAGAGGTAGGTCTTTGGTGAGGTTTCACAGTAGACGTGTGCCCTATTTTGCATCATTTATAATAGACAAATCATTTCAGAAAAGAAAATATGATCAGGTTTCTTGATTAGAATCTTTCAAATTAGTTCGAAGACCAAATCTCTTTTTATAACTAATGTAAAAAGAGAAATATGAAGCAAAAATTCAGTCTGGTTTAGGTATAAAACAAGCACACAAATGTCAGTTTTCAAACATGTTCAACTCTGGGAAAAAAACTAATACCAACGGAGTACTTGGATATCTTGTCTAATAAAAATAACAAAAATGTTGTTGAATTTCTGCTTTTTATAAACATCAGAATTTAATTTTTCATACTCAATATATCTATTATAGTACTCTGATTGAGACCCATAGAATAGCCTCCATATAAAGAAATATGTCTGAGGATAGAAATGCTGAAAGCAAAGGTAGAGAGGTCTCCTGAAGGCACCAAGAAAAGATACTTGCTTTGCATTTTAAAACATTTTTTTTCTCTTGTCATGGTAAAAAAATTATTTTCAGATTTTTTTTCATAAATTATGAGATGTTTTGACTCCCCTTTCAGTGCAAAGCCTTTTTTTCCCCTCAAATGATCTACCTAATACACATGGAGAACTGCTATCAAGCCTTCCTCATCTAGCTCTAGGAAAGAGAAAATTATTCTTACGTCAGCTACTGACAACTAATAGCCCTCTCACGGGCACATAATTAGAGAACTGTCAAGCTTGATGATTGTCCAGTACAGAAATATTTAATTAATGAACTCTTGTCTTGCCTCTAGGTAATTCTTCACAGGCCTACAGATATATAGAGAGAACCCTCTCTTCAGTCCAGAAAATAAATTTTTTAAAAACTAGCAGCTACTGATGAAAGATTTCCATTTTCTTTAAGTCCAAGTTACCTGTAAAAAAACTATAGATTTAGTTTTTTAAAATGCTTAAAAAATTTAAAACAAGTAGATTGTCACAAATGCTAGACTGAAAATCTTACATTTTAGATCTGATACTAATATTAAGAAAAAATATAGAAAGATACTATGATATCATCATTCTTACTCTAATTACCTTGTATTTTATATAACTTTTAAATAATAAAATTTGAGGTAAAATAGCACTTATTATAAAACAATAGTGCAATTAAATGAGACATTTATTCTGTCTGCACATAAGGCTAGAATTGTACTCTTCTTTTACGGACACTTTATAATATTTCCCTGGTCTCCAATGTAGGACCCTCTACATACTCTGGTCTAAAATAATGCCTGGCTGCTCTGGCATGCTTATATCTTATCAAAGACATTTTTTCCTTTCCTGAAGAATCTTTATCTCTGTTCATTAATTTATTCAACATTCATTGCAAGAGTAATGTATACCCTAGTATACCCTAAAGAAACCTTCCTATTGATGGCTCTCAAAGACTCTGTTTACTAAAAGGCAGTTTCAGAGAGTGGGAACTGGAAAAGATGGTTTGGAGATGTAAAGTGGAATGGAGGATACATTAGACTAAAACTCACATTTCTGGGCTTATAAGGCAGCATTTTTGTCTTTACATGAAGTAAACAGATAAAGCATTAACAGAGTGGCTAAGTATAAATACATTAAAGGTCTCCATATTTTCCCTACTCTCATTGTTCCTCTTGTCTATCAGTCTAAAGGAACTTGACTCCTTTTAGGTTCTTCTGGTGGATTTTTATCATATTTAATGAAACTAAACAATGATATCACTCTAATAGCTCATGGGTGTTATAAATGGCTGTGCATTTGACTACTGCATAAAATAATGATGACTTGAACTTATCCAGAGGCACTTTAGAAGACAAAGCTAGCCATCTGATTCCAACAGGTCATACTCTTGAAAACCTATAGAGCCTGTCTACTTTGTACTCATGGGGTCACCATGTTATTTTTGTTAACTAGATGCTATTGAATACAAAACATAGCAACCCTATGAACAAAAGGTCTGAAGCCTGTCCTATCCTATGCCAGCTTCATCATCTCTGAAACACTAGAACTCACCATATCAATCAATCTGTTTGAGGGTCTTCTTTTCTTTCACTGACCCTCCACTTTTCCAAGCACGATATCCCTTTCCAAGGAATTAGCTATTCTAACAACAAGTACAAAGTATGTGAAATAAAGCTTCATCCTCTTTGCTTTGAAGGAAAATTCTAGCTGCACTATCTCTAAGTCGTATATGTTGGGTTTTGACAGTCCTTGGGCTATTCAGTACTCTTCTCAACACCACAGTTCAAAGTCATCAATGCTCACTGATTCTGATACAACAATCCCCACTGCCCCAGTTACTGTATCAGTCCGTCTCATCTGGGGTCTTTTGTGTTGTCCCTCCAACCCTTCCTAGCATGAAGTCCTTCTCCAAGTCCCTCCTGGCCACATGACCAAAGGATGTGAGACAGAACTTCAAAATCCTTGCCTCCAAGGAGAAACTTGGTTTCACCCTCTCTAACACAGACCTATTTGTTTTCTTGGTGGTCCACAGTATGTTTAAGACTCTTCTCCAGCAACCCAACTCAAAGCATCAATTCTTCTTCTGTAATTCTTAGTCATTGTCCAGCTCTCTGAAACATAGCAAGTAATTACAAAGATCATGGTCTGGATTAGGCACATGTTAGTCTCTAGACTGATATCGCATCTTTTCAGTACTCTGAAGAGGTCCCTGACAGCAGACTTTCCCAGTGTAATTTGTCTTTTGATTTCCTGACTGCTGGTGCCAAGAGTATTGATTGTGGAGCTGAGCAAGCTGTAACTGTAACTTTAATCTCTTCTCCATCCATCATGGTGCTGCCAAATGGCCCAGTGGTAAGAATCTTTGTCTTCTTGATGTTGAGTTTCAATCCATATTGAAGACTACAGTCCTTGACCTTCTTCAGCAAGCACTTCAGTAAATCTTGCAAGCAAGATTGCGTCATCTGCATAAGATAGGTTTTTGATGACTCTTCCTCCAATCCTGATACTTCACTCCTCCTTTTAAAGCTTCCTGAATGACCTGTTCTGCATATAGATTGAAAAGATATGGAGACAGGATGCATCTCTGATACACTCCTTTCCTGATCTTGAACCATACAGTGTTTCCTTGCTCTGTTCTGAGTACTGCTTATTGATCCAAGTATAGATTTTGCATAAGCACAATCAAGTGTTCTGGGATTCTCATTTTCTTCAAGGTTAGCCACAATTTGTTGTGATCCACACAGTCATATGCCTTTGCATAGTCAATGAAACACAGATATCATTCCTCTGGTTCTCTTTGCTTTCTGCCAAGATGCATCTGACATTGGTGATGATGTCTCTGATGTCACAAACTCTTATAAACCCAGCTTGTATTATTTCTGGTAGTTCTGTGTCAAAATACTGTTTCAGTCATTCCTTAAAAATAACCCTAGTACCTGTTTTGTTCTTATTTATCTTCAGTAAGAGTTACAACCATAATTTTGCCATAGTAAATAGATCTTCTTTATATAAAATATTAATCACTCCTCTATTAGTCAGGACCCTCATGACAAAATGCTACTCAAATTCACTGAAGCAAAAAGGGAAGAGATTGGCTCTTGCAACCCAGAATAGACTGTCCTCCAGGACGCCAAGAATGTCATAAATTGTATCAATGTTTCTCTTTCCTTCAAATCTCTCAGAAATTTGGCTTCATTGCCTTTCCTGAAGTCAAGCTTCCCTTAAGTGGATGGATTGGGAATTGTTGTTGTTTTTAAGTACTGTCTAGGTGGATTCAACCTAAAGCTTGACCTTCCTGTGGGTTTCAGAAGCAGTAAATCCCACAGGAGGAGATTGCCCATCTTTTTCCCACAGAGAGGGTGGATTCAAATTAGGTACCTTTATATTGGCAGCACAGTTCCTTACTACTAAGCCACCAGATCTAGGGAGAGGTGGATGCAATTTTAGGCAAGAATTTTCTCTGACCAAGCATGGACCACACAGCCACTCCTGTGCAGAGTAGAGGGGGTATGATATGCAAGGTGCTATGACTGGGAACATTCTTCCCCTCTGCCACCTCATGAAACACAAAAGTTGCAGGTCAAAGACAAGCAGCAACTGCTGTTTAGAAATGCAAAACTCTCAAGCTCCACCTGTAACCTATTGAATCAGAATACGGAGTTTAGAAAGATTCCCAGGTAATTTACATGTCCATTAATATTACAGAAGCTTTGCCCTTGAGAAAGATATAGTGAAAAGTAAAGCCCATAGGCAGAATAAAATTACTCCATCCAGATTTCAAGGCTGTAAATCTTTAGGGTAGAAAACGACCACGCCTTTAAACCATAGAGCTGATCAGTTGGCAGTTTAGAACCACTGTACCATAAGGCTCCTTGTTACCAGAAGAATTCAAACTCACTCATTGTCATTGAGTTGAAAAAATTCATAGGTGACCCTCCTGGGCATTTTCTGAGATTCAAACCACATGGGAGAAGATTATCCGCCTTTCTCCCACAGAGCCACTGGTAGATTTGATCAGGCAGAGAGGCATCATTGCCTTTGGGTTAGCAATGGGGAGGGTAAAAGCCATACAACTGAAATTTTGGAAGCCAGCCACCACACCTATCTTCTCAGGTGGCTTTGGGTAAATTTGAATCCCCAACCTTTCATTTCATACATAACCCAGTACCTAACTATTTCAGACACCCACGGATTCCATAATATTATCAGAAGGTCCTCCAAATACACATTGCAAAGTCAGGCATTATAGAGTGGCAGGAGAAAGACCTCAAAGTGCAAAAGATATTGATTCTTGCTTTCACATCCCCTTCCAATACAGATACATTATCCCCTACAATGAAAGGAAGTGGACATCAAAGAAAATTATTAGTTAACAAGGGTAGGAAGAATAACAATTTGTTTTACAAAAACTAAAATATAAAAGGTATTTGGAAACCAAACTGAAGATGGATCATGAACCTAAGACTAAAACCAAGGACTATAAACATCATTTAAAAAAAGCTTGGAAGAATGCTAGAAGTCCTAATCCACAACATAAACAGTCTTCCAAGTGTCCTGAAAATTCTACAACTAGGAGAATATAAAATAGATAAATGGGACCTTCTAAGAATAAAATCCCTTTGCCATCCAAAAACCTGTCCAACAGGGAAAAAAGGAAAGCCACAGACTGGTAAAAAGTATTTGGTAATGACATGTCAGATAAGGGACTTATAGCTAGAATTTATAAAATACTTGAGCACCACAACAAGATAAACAATCCAATTGGCAAAAATGGGCACAGGATATGACCAACATCTCACCAAAGAAGACATTCAGATGGCTAACAAGCACAT
Source organism: Elephantulus edwardii (assembly GCF_000299155.1). Taxonomy (NCBI): domain Eukaryota; kingdom Metazoa; phylum Chordata; class Mammalia; order Macroscelidea; family Macroscelididae; genus Elephantulus; species Elephantulus edwardii. The sequence goes on along the minus strand of NW_006399850.1, from coordinate 2,026,054 downwards.
GAAGACATGTTCAAAATCCCTAGCTCTAAGAGAGATATAAATCAAAACAACTATGAGATATCATCTCATCCCAGTAAGAATAGCAAAATTTAACAGAACAGCAAGCAACAAACGCTAGCAGGGTTGGGGAGAAACTGGAACCCTTATTCATTGCTGGTGGAAGTGTAAAATGGTGCAACCACTGTGGAAGGCAGTATGGCGCTTTCTCAAAAAGTTGCAAATAGAGATACCATTTGATCCAACAATTCCACTACTGGGAATATACCCCAAAGAGAACACAACTGCCACCCAAGCAGATATATGCACGCATATGTTTATTTTTGCTTTATTCACAATAGCAAAGCTATGGAAACAATCCAAGTGCCATCAACAAACGAGTGGATAGGGAAGCTATGGTATAGTCACACAATGGAATACTATGCTGCATTGAAAAACAAGGAACTCATGCAATATTATTCAAAATCGGTGACCCTGGAGGACATTATGCTGAGTGAAGTATCTCAGTCACCAAAGGAAAAATACTGCATAGTGCCACTGTTGTAAAGCAGAACTGACATTGGGGTTGGGGAAGACTGAGAAAGATGGGATAAATAATGTATAGTGCGTTGAAACAGATGAGGGATAAAACTGCTTAAAAGAGATATGTGATTAAGTATTTTTGTAATGACGGGAGGGGGGAGGGATTGCAAAACAATGAAAAAATTTTTCTTTTACTTTTCAAAGAGAGGAGTGTACTGGGGGGGCAGGAGAAAAGTGCAACAATGAATGAATGGAAATCCAAAATCTCTGTAAGTTTTCATTGAAATTAATAAAAAATATTTTAAAAAAATTTTAAAAGGTATTTGATTGTCTGCCCTGAATTATTTGGGCTAGTTTGCTGTGAAATTAGCCAAACTACCCTCTGCCTTCATTTCTTGGTCTGAAAATCAAACCAATTTAGTAAGCATCTTGATACGTAGGTGGAAAATGGTGTTAATCTTGGACAGCATTCTAGATTAAAAAATCCTCCCTGTTAAATATTAGTAAGGGTTTCCACTCTTAAGGTGCCACGGTTTTAGGGTCAAATGCTTGGAAAATATTGCAATTGGATCAAATATCCAGTAGATGTTATTTCTGGACGTAAATCAATACCATTGACCTTACAAGCTCAGAAAATGTGTGGACTGTGCAAGTGCACCATCTGCTGGCTGTGGAGATGCCGACCAACAGCTGAAAAAGACGATTGCCCAATACAACTTGTATAGACACTTCCGTAGCGCAGCAAGCTGGCCAAAGCTGACCCCAACACCTTCCTTACTGGTGTTACTGAATTACCACAGTGAACACATTGTTTTTTGAAACAGAAGTGACTTGTGTAGGAGGGAGAAAGAGAGAAGTAGATAACTTAATTTCGTATTTTCATTATCGTTTGTAGAAGGGGAAAAATTAATGTATTTCAGAAATTGCTTCTATGAAATTATCTATTCCAAATACTTATTTTATACTTAAGGGGAAAAGACATGTGTCAAGTGTTGCACAATTTGCCCTCATGACTCAGTCACAGTGTCAGGACAAGATGCTGAAGCTCCAATTTGGTCTCAGTTCTGAAAGCATGGAGAAGGTGAAGCAGGACAGAGAAGTCATCTCTTGTGCCAAAACAAAGCAAACACTCCAATAATTTTTCTAGGTCCTCTACATGCATTTTCACTAACATGGGCATGTTACATATGGTTTTTTAGAAGTTCCAACTTCTCATCTTCTCACCTGAAACTTACCTCTAGTTGTGGTCAAAACAAAAGTTTTTTTTTCCCCATTATTTTCTTGTACTTATGCTCAAAGAGAAAATAGGAGCAACCACTCTTCTTATTTTCTTTTAAACTTCCTGGGGTGATAGATCTGCCTATTTAATCCCAACATCTGTCACTATTAAACAGCAGATGCTGGACTCCCACTGAGAAGCCACCAGAAAAGAATCAAGGGCCTCTAAGGCCAGAAACCCTAGATAGTTCTGGCCAGAGAGATGTCTCTTTCAGTTCATCTAATTCTCCCATTGTCCTCAAGCTGGACCCAATCCATACTTCACACCACCACCCACCGTCCCATACCCCTACCCCTATGGGGTTTTCAGAGTCTATAAATAGCGCCTCTGGTGGCCTAGTGGCAAGAAGCTGTGCTGCAATACTAAAGACGGCTGCTCTGTAGGAGAAGGATGAGTAATCTCCTCCTCTGTGATTAACTGCCTCTGAAAACCCAGCAGAGGGTCAGCTCCGACTTTGTGGTACATACAACATATATAGCACAGGAGTAGATTGCCCGTCTTTCTCCCATGGAGCAGCTAGTAATTGCCTTTGAGTTAGCAGCACAACTCCGAGTCTTATCCGCGAGAACCTCTTTTAGTTCGCATAAGTAAGCTGTTTTAAAAGTTGGGCGTGGTCTAATATTGACTAATTTCTGCCTAAGATACCTGGCATCCAATGAAGAACATTGATTCAATCTGTGTACAGGTAGGGAGAAATGAAGCTGTCTCTGGTGACACAAAGCATTCAGCCAGTAACTGAAAGGTCCACAGTTTGAATTCATCAGCTGCTCAAGGAGACAAAGATGTAATAGTTTGTGTTGTAAAATCGTAAATCCTTGAAACTCTACAGGGCATTTCTATTCAATCTTCTAGGGTCAGTGTGCGAGGGGAATCCACTCCATGGCAATGGGTTTAGTTTTTGTTTTTCAGGAGAAGCCAAATGTCATCAATAGAGGGCAGTGGTGGACAGACACGGTTGCATCCGCTCTCCACAGTCACAAAAAAAGAGGGGTGCAGGTGTTTCTTCTAGCTCTGAGAGACTGAAATAGTTTTTCTAAAAGTAGAACAGTTCTTTTTTTGGATGCCAGGATTAATCTTTTAAAACAATGATCAGAGAAGCTAATAATAATCATTCTTTCTTTGTGTTTCCCCACCTATGATGGCCCGCTCCTTGTCTGCCCCAAGTCTCCCAAATCCACATGACATAGACAAGCTCTGTATCTATCAGAAAACAAGGCAGACAATTTTCTCACCACCTAGCAAACTGAAAAACACTAAACATAATCTAAAAATTCCCAAAAAGAAATAGCTTCAAGAATCTTGAAATCATATCTATTTTTGTTTGTAACGTGTGAAATTATTACAAGTATGTTCACCAAGAGGACTATTGATGGATGACTCACAATTTAGCTAAATTCAATGAACCACACACTGTGCCTATCCCAGTAGGTGACTCATGCATTTTTTATTTCAAGTATCAAGTGTTTGCCAAAAACAGTATTTAAAAAAGTAATGAAAATTGTTCAGAAAGAGCTTATGAATAGGGTAGGACTACCCACCGACAGCCTCATTTGTGCCCTGACCACTTACATGGTATTTGGTGGTTCTGCTCTAGAAGTGCTCGGCTGAGAGAGTTCTCACCACAGCAACACTGGCAGCTGAGAGAAGGATCTTGCTATTCAACAGGCCTAGTTACTGCTCTCATCTCCAGTAAGACTTAGGCCCTTTAAGAGATCTCAGTAACAGATGCATTTGAGAGGGTACATATAGGTTTTGCTAAAATGTATCAAAAATATATATACACATCCACTTCCAACTTGTCTTCTTCTAGCTCAGCTTTATTCCCTCTGTCGTTTTTCTTTCAAAAACCTAATTACCAGAGAAAAATGGTGTGATGAAAATTCACTCAGAGGAAATAAAGAAAATAATTGTTTGCAAAGAACAGTTATGGAGTGTACTTTATTTTGACCATTAGTGTTTTCATAAGCACCTGCTACTAGCCTAGTCACAATTGCCTGGATAAGATTACTCCTACCATGGTTTGCAGACCAATCAGTGAAGCAACAGTCAAAAATGTATAGTTCTATCAACCTACTGATTTTCTCTTTTTAAAAAAAAATCTCGAGTTCACTGATAACCCAATAACATTCTTGTAAAACTCAGAAAGACATTACTGCATATTAATCTGAGTATCTGAGTAAATATTTATACTGCACTGAGGTATTTAATGAGAAAGAAGTTAACATTTACTCTAGATGGATTAACTAGATGGATTTTGCAAAGGTTGTGAGAACAAGAAGAGATAAAGTTCTTAGTGTTGTCAGTGGCTTAACAAACCCTCTTACATTGTCTCACAGCACTTTTGGTTGCCTGAGCTCAATAGCTGTTGTTGTTAAGTGCCTTCAAGTCAACTCCTACTCATAGCAACCATAAGTACAACAGAACAAAATCCTGCCTGATCCTGTACCATCCTCAGTGCTGTGATGAAGTATGTCAATCTATCTCATTGACAGTCTTCTTAACTCCTAAAGTCCATTATTCTTTAAACAGATCACTTGCTAGCTGTCTGGTTTCTTAAAGGTACAAGGTTGTGCCAACAACTCAAATGAATGTAGTTCAAATCCATACCAGATGTTGCATGGAAGAAAGATGGGCAATCTCCTCTCCTGAAATTACATTTATATTTTATCAGATAACTTATGTATCTCTATGTAAGGAAATTTAACAATTCCTTGATGAGTATTTATATAATAAAAGTTATAGAAATATGCTTTCTTTTCAGTCCTGTTTAAGCTTTTAAAAACAAATTGATCAATACTGTAATAACTTACAAAACAAACTTGCTCATAGAGAACTGGTGTTAGTCTTATAACACATGTACATATCTTCAAATACAGAACTTAAACAATTTCACAAAGACATCAGAAATATTTTTTATAAAATCATAGACCATAATAATTATAGTTTTCTTTTCATTTAGGGATGACTGGGTGCAACTTCATCATTATCTTTCCTCCACAACCTAAGAAGATGCCATCAGCACTATGATCGCATGATTCACAACATAGCTAGTCCTGTCCTGCAAGAAGTGAAAACACAACTTCAGATTAAACATATCTTTATATTTGTAGCTTGCTGCTTGACATCACTCTAACCCCAATGAACTGTAAAGATGCAACATCAAAAGACAAAAAGTTACTGTTATTGATATCAGACGCTGTAAGGCTCATAGAAGGAAGCCCATCTTTCTCCCTCAGTGTAGCTAGTGGATTCAAACTGTGTGCCTTTGGGATACCAGCACAGCTCCTTACAATTTAGCCACATGAGCTAAATGTGTATGTGTTTGTGTGTCTTTATAAATCCCTCAAATCCTTTTAGTCTGGGAAGTGTGAACTACTGTCACTTCAGCCTCCCTATCTCCCTCTGCAGAGTACTTTTCCTAGTGAATTTCTTTCTTTGCTTGCATGGTAGAACCCAGACTCTTGTGTTTTTCATTCTTAACAGGAAGAACAACTCAATTTTATTATTTTTTTTTTTAGGATTCAAATTTAATGGTAAAGTAACCTTACAAGATGAATTGTGATTTAGTGTCATGAGGTACTCCCCTTGCCATTCTTGCTAATGGGTGAATCATTTCTCCCCTCAGAACTAACTCATAGCTGACCCATGAATGTATACATTTTAAAGTGTTATTTTGAGATGAAAACCACTCATGGAGATCTGCAAAAGACCCAACAACACACAGAGTACAAGAAAGAAATAAAATTCTTTCCAACTGCCTGCTAAGCACTATTTGTTTTGTCTCTCTTGGACTTTAAGAACAAAATTACATGCTCCAAATCATTTCTTTATTTATTCATTTCAAATATAATTTGTATGTTAACATTCAAATTCTAATGTAAATGTTATTTTATAATTTTGCCTTGTTTAAAATTTATTTTTTTCATTTCAGTCATTAAAATTTTTGCTATAGTAGAAACAAATTTTTAAAGTAATATAATTTTATCTCCAGGTAAAATGAAAAGGCAAAACCTAAATAGAGTGCAAAAAACAAACCAGGTGCCCAAATTGGTGCCCAACCACTATAGGCATTTTCGTTTGGTTTTATTTTTAACACAAAAAGTGTTTTGATTTTTTTTTTCATTGTTGCACATTTTCTTCCCCCTTTCTTTTCTCCCTCCCCCAGCCCTCCTCGCCTTGTACCCCTTGTTTCACATGCTATAAGGCCCAATCCTATATTCCTTTCAGACAGTTCTTCCCCTCCTCTGATCTAATGCAGTGTTCATTATCTATCCACTCTGTTCCCATCGTCTCCCCAACACCCACTCCCATGTCTGACCGATTTTATATCGGTGTTTCCTTAAGCTCTGTGAGGAGTCTCCAGTGGAGAAGACCAAACAGGTCCGAAACCTGTGGTGGCGAGTAGCACAGGCCTTTGGGGAGGAAGAGAACAGGCAGACTGCTGAGCCAGACACCTGTGATCAGATGTACAAGAATTTAGCATGACTCCATTCAAACTACTACAAACACAAGTAACCACGCCCTCAGCGGCTTGTCCTTGGAAGAATACAAGCTTATTCTGTCCACAGACGCCTTGGAAGAATTTAAGGAAATGAATAAAGGCATGTGGAAGAAAATGCAGATGTTTGCCCCCAGGAGTCCCAAAGACATGCACAAGGCCTAGGCCTGGGCCTTATCTCACCCACATGCAAGAGTGTGGGGTCTTGTATGTTGCCATTATAAAGAAAACTGTTCTGATTCTAAATAATAATAATAATAATAATAAAATTCTTTTACAATCCCACCATCTCACTCCAGTAACAGTGGCAAATTTTAACAGGGCAGCAAGTACTAAATGTTGGAGAGGATGTGGTGAGAAAGGAATTCTTATACATTGTTGGTGAGATTGTAAAATGGTACAACCATTCTGGAAAGCAGTTTGGTGCTTCCTCAAAAAGCTGAAAATAGAAATTCCATATGACCCAGCTATTCCACTACTTGGAATATACCCTGAGAAAATGAGAACTGAGGCACAAACAGAGATTTGTACACCAATATTCATAGCAGCATTATTCACCATCTCAAGAACATGGAAATAGCCCAAATGTCTAACCACAAATGAATGGATTGAGAAATTATGGTACATTCACACAGGGGAATATTATGGAGCACACAGGAGCAATCAATTTTTTAAATTATTACCTAATTTGGGAGGGACTGGAGAGCATTATGGTGAGTGGACTCAGTCTCACGAGGACAAATAGTGTATAAAATCATTATTGTAGAATGAGTGTAAGAATCTAGGTGGGGAAGAGTGGAAGCAGAGGGATGAGGATGTGCAGGGGGGACTAATCATGGGGTTGTACAATTTGATGGAGGGGTGAGAGAAGTTGGAAGAATCTGTTCTGGAAAACAATGTATTCAAACTTTTAAATAAACTAGTACAATAATTAAAAAAAATCTAAAAAGAGTTCCTATCTCGCCACATCCTCTCTAACATTTATTACTTGCTTCCCTGTTAAACATTGACACTGCTGCTGGGGTAAGATAGTATCTGATTGTGGTTTTGATTTGCATCTCTCTTATTGTCAGTGAGTTGGAGCATTTCTTCATGTGTCTGTTGACTGAATGTCCTCCTCTCTGAAAAGTCTTTCCATGTCTTTTGCCCATTTTGTATTTGGATCCATCTTTTTCTTCTGGAGGCCCAGGAATATTATATAAACTTTTATAATTAGACCCTTGCCTGAGATGGTATTGCCAATTTTTTCTTCCTAGTCAACAGGTTTTCTTTTCACCCTCTTGGACAAAATTTTTGATGAGCACAGAGATTTAATCTCTAGAAAGTCCGATTCATCAATTTTAACTTCTTCAAACTGTGCATTTCTGGCTGTATTTGGCAGCTCTTTATACTGTAGACTAGGACTTCTAAGCTTGATCCCAGTTTGACTCATAAACGTTAAGGTTTGGGGCTTTATTCCCAGATCTCTGATCTGCCTTGAGTTGATTTTTGTGTATGGTAGGAGCTGTTGATTCTGTTTTAACTTTCTGCAGGTAGTAGGCCAGTTTCACCAGCACCATTTGTTGAAGAAGTTGTCGTTTCCCCATTTGATAGGTTTTATTTCCTTGTCTAACATCTGTTGACCATAGATAGCTGGATCTGTTTGTGGATTCTCAATTCAGTTACATTAGGCATGTTGTTGTTATGTGCCGTCGAGTCGTTTCCGACTCATAGCGACCCTATGCACAACAGCCCTAAACCCTGCTCTATCCTGCGCCAACCGCACTGCCTCTGACACACCCATCCCGATTACCCCAGTCACTGAATCGATCCATCTCATAGAGGGTCTTCCCCTCCTGCGCCGTCCCTCCACCCTCCCAAGCATATCATTGTATTAACACAATCCTGGTTTTGTTACTACTGCTGTGTAGTAGGTTTTGAGGTCAGGGAGTGCTATGCCTCCACTTCATTTTTGTTTCTGAGAAGTGCTTTGCTCATTTGTGGGCTCTTTCCTCTCTAACTAAACTTGCCAATTTACCTTTCAGTATCCTTAAAAAATTAATTTTGTACCTACAGTGGGATTGCGTTGAACATGTACAACCACTCTGGAAGACAGTTTGGCACTTCCTAAAAAAACTGAACATAGAAATTCTTTATGACCCAGCTATTCCACTGCTTGGAATATACCCTGAGGGAATGTAAACTGAGGGACAAACAGAGACTTGTACACCAATGGTCATAGCAGTGTTATTCACCATCGCAAGAACATGGAAACAGCCCAGATGTCCAACCGCAAACAAATGGATTGAGAAATTATGGTACATTCACACAATGGAATACTATGCAGCTTGCAGGAGCAATGATTTTGTAAACCACTGTCTAACTTGGAAAGGACTGAAGAGCATTATGCTAAGTGAAATAAAGCAGTCTCACAAGGACAAATGTTTTATGAGACAGTAGTTGTAGAATGTGTACATGGATCCAAGGTGGGGGTGGGGGGGACCAGAGGGGTGCGGGGGCTTAATCATATGGTCACATAGTTTGATGTGCTGAGGGAGGGGTGGGTAATGGAAAGGGGAAAGATCCAGTGTGAAAAGCAATGTATATGAACTTTGTAAGTAAACCAGTATAAAATGAAAATTTTATTTAAAAAGAAATAAAGGCAACAACTCATAGATTAAAATAAAAAGATTTGTGGATCTCAAAAGACAACTACAAAATTAACTATTTATAAAAAATAATGAGAAGAAAGAACTTCTATTAACTGTTTGAGTTTAATGGGTACAAATATAATGCTTGAGTGTAATGGGTCTGAGTATCACTAGTGCTAAATCACTAATAGGAATATCAGTATAGTAGAATTTGTCTCATATTCTGCATCTATTCTTTGCTATAATTTAAACAAAGTAATAGTGTATAAATAATATAAATATAAAAAACAAATAGTGTAGAAAGTGAAACTATTTTGTTGTGGTGGTGGTTGTGTTGTTGCTAGATATGGTCAAGTCAGTTCTGACTCATTGGACCCAACGAGAATATAACAAAATACTTCCCAGTCTTACACCACTCACACAATTTGTTTTTTCAGCTCATTGTCGAAGGCACTGTTTCAGTTCATCTTCTTGAGAGTTCACCTCTTTTTTTGCCAACTCTCTACCAATCATGATGTCCTTTTCCAGTAACTTATCTCTCCTTACCATAGCCAAAGTATATGAGCTGTAGTCTCACCATCCTTGCTTCAAAGGAGCATTCAGGCTGTACTTCATCCAAGATAGATTTGTTTATTCTTCTGACAGTTAGTAGTCTTCACTAGTATCATAATTCAAAGGTATCAATTATTTTTCAATCTTTCTTATCCGTTGTCTGACTTTCACATACACATATGTGTGTGTGTGTGTGTGTGTGTGTGTGTGTGTGTGTGTGTGTTGGCCTAGTGGCAAGAAGCTGTGCTGCAATCCCAAAAGCAAACGGTTCAAGGCCTCCAGCCACTCTAAGGTAGAAGGATGGGCGATCTCCTCCCTTGTGGTTAACTAACTGCCTCTGAAAATCCACCTAAGGGTCAGCTATGGGTCACTTCCGACCCAACAGTAAACAACAATAACAACTATATTTCTATTTCTATTGATATTTATATAGTTATTATTGTTGTTGTTGTTTTTGATTGTCATCATCAAGTTGAGCACAATTCATACTGACCCTATGAACAAAAGACCTGAAGCCTTTCTACAACTATCGTTTCTCCAGGTTCATAGAGTTTCCAGAGACCTGTTGTTTAAGAAGGGGATGCCACTCCTGCTTCCTAATTTGGAATTATATATATAACAGAGCAAGGAGACACTACATGGTTCAAAATCAAGAAGGGTTTCATCAGGGATGTATTCTGTGTCCATACCTTTTCAATCTGTATGCAAAACAGATCATCTGAGACACTGGGCTGTACGAAGAGGAATGTGGCATCAGGATTGGTGGAAGAGTCGTCAACAACCTGTGTTATGCAGATGACACAACCCTGCTCACTGAAACTGAGGAGGACCTGAAGCTCTTGCTGCAGAAGGTAAAGGACTGCATTGAAGCTCAACATCAAGTAAACAAAGATTCTCACCACTGGGCCAATTGGTAACATCAGTATG
>NW_006399850.1:1998917-2015244 GCF_000299155.1 Elephantulus edwardii | reverse complement strand
AAGCTGGAATGCTCCTTGGAGTCAAGGATTCTGAAGCTTCATCTGACATACTTTGGGCATGTTGCAAGGAGGGACTGGTCCTTGGAGAGAGACATCGTGTTTGCCAGAGTAGAGTGGAGGGGCGGTGAAGGAGAGGAGGATCATCTATGAGATGGATCGATTCTGTGACTGGAGTGGTGGGAATAGGTGCGTTTGAGATGGCTAGGTTGGCACAGGATAGAACAGCATTTTAGAGCTCTTGTACATAGGGTTGCTATGAGTCGCAAATGACTCAATGGCACATAACAACAACAACACATATATAGTCTTCAAAGCAATATCTTTACATTAAAAACTGTTAAAGTACTTTAAAGTGGTCTTTTGTAGTAAATTTGCCCAGTGCAATGAAATTTGATTTCTTAACTGCTTCCATGAGCACTGATTGTTGATCCAAGTAAAACAAAATCCTTGATTACTGCGATCTTTTCACTGATTATCATGGTGGTGTTTATTGGTCTAGTTGTGAGAATTTTTGTTTTCCTTAGGTTGAGATGTAATCCATACTGATTTCCTAGACTAAAAAACTCTGAGTGGCATGGAATGTATACTTCTCCATGCTCAAGAACCAATTCTTTTTATTGTATGTAAGCAGCAACGTCAGTCATCTCCTCAAGGTAAAATATGTAAGCTTGAAGCACTTACCTTTTATTTTTTTAATGGAGGACACATGACAAAGAAGGAGTTTTTCCTTTTCTTTTTATACTTTGAATGAAAGTTTACAAATCATTTGTTTTTTATTCAATAATTCATCCTCATTTTGCTTTATTACATTAATTATAATTGTTGTTGTTGTTGTTATGTGCTGTCGAGTCGCTTGCGACTCACAGCGACCCTATGTACAACAGCCCTAAACCCTGCTCTATCTTGTGCCAATCCCACTACCTCTGACACACCCAGCCCGATTACCCCAGTCACTGAATCTATCCACCTCATAGAGGGTCTTCCCTTCCTGAGCTGTCTCCACCCTCCCAAGCATGATGTTCCTCTCCAAGAACCAGTTTCTCCTTATGTCATGTCCAAAGTATGTTAGACGAAGCCCCAGAATCCTTGCCTCCAAGGAGCAGCCCGGTTTAACCCTCTCCAGGTTAAATCCATTTGTTTTCTTAGCAGTCCATGGTACACTCAATACTCTTCTCTAGTACCACAGCTCAAAGGCATCAATTCTCCTTCTATTCTCCCTAGTCATTGTCCAACTCTCTGAGGCATTAACAGGTGATTGCAAAGACCATGGCCTGTATCAGATGCACCTTAGTCTCCAGAGTGACACCATTGCTCTTCAGTACATTGGAGAGGTCCCTAACAGCAGACTTTGCCATCACAATACGTCTTTTAATTTCCTGGCTGCTGGTGCCAAGAGTGTTGACTGTGGAGCCAAGCAAACTAAAGTTGTGAACAATCTCAATCTCTTCACCATCCACCCTGATGCTGCCAATTGGTCCAGTGGTGAGAATCTTTGTCTTCTTAACATTGAGCCTCAATCCATATTGAAGGGTGCAGTCCTTGACCCTCTTCAGCAAGTGCTTCAGATCCTCCTCAGTTTCAGCAAGCAGGGTTGTGTCATCTGCATAATGCAGATTGTTGATAGATCTTCCACCTTAGTTTCTTTTTATGCAGAAATACTCTAATACAACACTGTTGTGTCAGTTTGTTGTACTGAGTGAGGTAAACTGGGGTTGTTGTAATGCTGAACCTTGTGCCATTGTGGAGTGAAATGCCATAATGGTTGGTAACCCATGGTGGACTGTGTTTAGTGGAGCTCCCAGTTTAAGACAGGTTTGGAAGCAGGAGTGGCATCCACTTCCTAAACAACATGCTTCTGGAAATTCTATGAAGTTTGAGAAATGATGATAATTATATAAAAGATTCAGGTCTCTTGTTCATAGGGTCACTATGAGTCGTGTTCAACTCGATGTCAATCAACAACAACAATAGCTGGGTACAAAATTCTTAATTAGCAGTCTTGACTTAGCTAGCTGGCCAAATTCTTATTCAGAATGCCCCTTCTTCAAGTTTTGCAATTCTTTGTTCCATCAGTCTCGTTATTTGATGTTTTCATTTTTTTCTTCCTTCAGTCAGTGTTGGAAGTCCTTCTTTTCTTCCTTTTCTACTCAGGATTCTAGAATTCTCCTTCATATCTGCTGAGGCTGCCTCTGATACCTGTTTTGGGCTTTCGTCTTTCTCTCTCCCCCTTGGTCTTTTTTATTGGCCTTTGCTTTCTTCGTGTATAATGTCCTTGATGTCATCCCACTACCCACTGGGTCGTCTGTCATTAGTTTTCAATGCATGAAATCTCCTTTTAAGATGGTTTTAAATTCAAATGGAATATACTTAAAGTCATATTTTTTATCTAGTAGACTTGTTTTAATTGTTCTCCCTTCTATCTGAACTTAAAATCTTTGAACATACAGGAGAAAAGAAAAGACCAAAATGGATATCAGAGGACTTCCACATAAGATGGCAGACTCGGCAGAATGGAACCCATAACCATCTTCATCAAAGATACTAGAAAACAGTGATAGCAGCTACAGTGGGTATTTCTGGAACCCGAGTAGAAAAGGAAAACATAAAGGTATATCGTAGATTATTCTTGTGGTGTTTCAAAAAAAAATAATATAGCTTCATTAAATATATTTAATATTTAAATATATTATATATTTCACTCCACTAGGCAAGTGGTAAACCATAGCCATCTTCAACTAAGGTATTGGAAAATAGTGATAGCAGATACAGAGGATATTTCTGTAACTCTGAGTGAAAACAGGAAAAAAGTAAATTCATACCATCTTTTTAAAAAAACATACCTACCTTCATTAAGGTATATTTTATGTGATAGACTTCACTCCTTTAGACAGATGGGAACTTATAACCATCTTCAACTAACATACAAGGAAACAATGATAGCAGACACAGAGGCCATTTCTGGAACCCTGAGTGGAAAAGAATAAGATAAAAATATACCATTATCTTTTTAGTGCTTTACTATAGCGTCTTTAAAGTATAATTTTATATCATAGCTGTTTACTGTACTGTGTTGACTTGCACGTTGCTGTGATGCTGGAATCTATGTCACAAGCATTTCAAATACCAGCAAGGTCACTATAATGGGTTTCAATAGAATTTACAGTTTATGACCGACTAAGAAGCAGGACTAGCCAGCTACTTCTGAAATATAACAGGCCCTCAAAAATCCTGTGACTAGCAGCTGAATGTTGATATAATAATGAAATGAGCCCCTGAGGTTGGAAGTGACTGGGAAGACTCCTCAAGATGGAGTCTATTTTAACCTTGTTTATGCATAAAGCTTTCGCCTAATAAAGGATTTTTATTTGCTAATGTGGCAAGATTCAAAACGCAAAGAAACAACTGCCCAACATTCATTAATAATTGGAGTGCTGAATTAACCTGAAAGTAAAGTATTAATCTAGAAAACCTTGGAAACAGGGGGCTTGGTCTTGGTAGAGATTATAAGGATGGAGCTGGATTAAGCCAAATGTTTTTCTTTTCCTCTTTTTAAATTTTTTATTGGTTTGCTTTCAAAATTTGAACTGTTCATGGAGTTGCTATGAATGGGAGTAGACTAGACTGAAAACAATACACTTTTCTGATTTTCAAATGTACAATCAAAATACAAAATCTTTTCCATTCGCTCCTTTATACTTGACCTTCTCTTTTAATCTCATATAATCACTGAATCACACAGATCTTTCTGTCTCTAGGGTTTTATCTTTTCTTGAATACTGTGTAAATTGTATTTAGTATGTAGGATTTTTTAATAGTATTTTATTGTGTTTTCAGTAAAGAGTACACTGCAAATAAGTACCCAGTTAACAATTTCTTGCACAGATCATTCAATCCATTAGTTTACATTTTCACAATGTATCAACAGTTCATTCATTGTTTTGATTATGCCTTTTCTAGTAATCTAGCTTCCTTGCTTCCTCACCTTCTTATCTTTGCTTTGGAGTAATTGCTGACCACTTAGTCTCATATAGATGCTTTTTAAAGGAAGCACAGTCCTCAATATTCTTTCGTTTATGTGTCAATCTGGTTCTTTAATACCAAACAATGTCTTCTGAGTATTTGGTTTCCTTCTTTTTCTTGCTGTGGACTTGTCAAGACCAGCTCTGTCTTATGTTCAAAGTCTTTTATGATTGACGTATTTTACTTATCATGGTGTTTTTGAGTCATTCATGGTGCATGTATTAATTGTTCCATTTCTTTTTATTGCCGAGTAGTAGCATTCCCACATGTCAGGGGTACAAATGATTAACCTTCACAGCTGACAACCAAAAGGCTGGAAGTTTAAACTCTCACAGAGGACTTTGGAAGAAAAACCTGGTAATTTGCTTCCAAAGACTTTGAAAATCCTGTTACTACAGTCTCCTCTGCATGTGTCATGCTGGACTTGATTCAATAACTCCTCTTGTGTTTTGGGTTTTTTTTTAAACTATTGAAACGTGCAGAGAGCTGGAGTCAGAAAATGAAAAAGTCCAAACTCACTCAGCTAAAGGAGTTGAACAACATATTCAAGCCACAGGTGGCAATACTTAAGGCTATTTTTGGGTAGAATGTTAAATGATGCAGGAAGCATTGAAAGAAGATGGAAGGAGTCACTGTATCAGAAGGAATTTGCTGACAGAAAAATTTTATGAAATAACATGTGAACAAGAGCCTCTGGTGATGGAGGAAGTTCAAGTTGCTCTGAAGGAATTGACAAAAAACAAGGCTCCAGGAGTTGACAGCATACAAATTGACGTATTTCAACAAATAGACCCTGCCCTGGATGTGCTCACTAAGTTGTGTCAAGAAATCTGGAGGATAGCCAGCTATCCAACTGACTGGAAAAGATCTATATTTGTTCCCATTCCAAAGAAAGCTGACCCAATAGAGTGCTTAAATTATTGAACAATATCATTAATATCACATGCAAGCAAGATTCTACTGAAAATTATCAAAAAACAATTGGAGCAGTATGTCAACAGAGAACTGCCAGATGTGCAGGCTGGACATGGATCTTGGCAGAAGACAGAGAGTACCAGAGGAATGTCTGTCTATCTGCTACATTGACTATGCAAAGGCTTTTGACTGGGTGGATCACAACAAGCTATGACTGACTCAGAGAAGAATGGGAATCCTAGAACATTTGATTGTGCTTATGTGAAACCTATACTTGGACCAAGAAGCAGTTGTCAGAACAGAGTAAGGAGACACTACATGGGTCAAAATCAAGAAGGGAGTAAGTCAGGGATGTGTTTTGTCTCCATACCATTTCAATCTGTATACAGAACAGATCATCTGAGATGCTGGGCTATAAGAGGAGGAATGTGGCATCAGGACTGGTGAAAGAGTCATCAACAACCTACATTATGCAGATGACACAATCCTGCTTGCTGAAACTAAGAATGACCTGAAGTGCTTGCTGCAGAAGGTCAAAGACTGCAGCCTTCGATATGGATTGAAGCTCAGCATTAAGTAAACAAAGATTCTCACCACTGGGCCAATTGGCAGCATCAGTATGGATGGTGAAGAGATTCTAATAACAGTTTTAGTTTACTTAGTCCCACAGTCAACACTCTTGGTAACAGCAGTCAGGAAATCAAGAGATGAATTGCATTGGGAAAGTCAGCTGTGAGGGACCTCTCAAGAGTACTGAAGAGAAATGACATCAGGCTGGAGACCAAGGTGTGCCTGATCCAGGCTATAGTCTTTGCAATTATGTGCTATGCATCAGAGAGTTGGACAATGAATAGGGATGATAGAAGGAGAATTGATGCCTTTGAGCTGTGGTGCTGGAGAAGAGTGTTGAATATACCATGGATTGCTAGGAGAACAAACAGGTTTGTTCTGGAGAGGGTGAAGCCAGAATGCTCCTTGGAGTCAAAGATTCTGAAGCTTCCTCTGACACACTTTGGACATGTTGCAAGGAGGGACGGGGGACATCATGTTTGGGAGAGTGGGGGGAAAGCACAGGAGAGGTAGATCCTCGATTAGATGGATCAATTCTGTGACTGGGGTGGTGGGAATGAGTGTGTCAGAGATGGCAAGGTTGGCACAGGATAGAGCAGCGGTTAGGGCTTTTGTACATGGGTCGCTATGAGTCGCAAATGACTCGCTGACACATAACAACAACAACAACATTGATAACTGTGATAATTATAACTGATGGCCTTGGCGTAAGAAGCTGCACTGCGATTCTGAAGGCATGCCATTTGAGTCCACTAGTTGATCCACAGAAGGATAGGCAATCTCCTCCCGTTTGAATAACTGCCTATGAAAACCCAGTGGAGGGTCACGTATGGGTCAGTTCTGACTTAACAGTACACAACAGAAACAACATAAAATAATGATTCAAGAAAGACTACATACAATAATGATTCAAGAGAGGCTAAATTCATTATTCTTATTATATAAGGAAGTAGATACTGCTTGGCAGCTTAACTGTGATGAAATAATTGTTGAATTTATAAGAGGAGAGAAATGTTTTTAGAACTATAACATGTGAGATGAAGGATTTAAAAACAAAATACAGTGATTTAATATTTGTTTTCTGATCATTACATTTTCTTTTATGGCATCTTTCATTTGTTCATTTATAATTAAAGCATTTGTTATACAACAGGGTCAAAATTGAAAGGTGAGCCAATTTAAAGTCATTGTTGTTAGGTGCTATCCAGTCAAGTTTGACTCATAGTGACCCTATGAACAACAGACCTGAATCATATCCTGTGTCATCCTTACCATCTCTGATACACTCAAGCACATTACTGCAGTCACCATGTCCGTCCGCCTCACTGGGGGGGGTCTTCCTCTCTTTCACTCACCCTTCATCTATCAAAGCATGATATCCCTTTTCCTGTCCTAGCAAAATATCGATAGTATGAGAGATGAAGTTTTGCCATCATTGTCTCCAAGAAACACTTGGTTGCACCTTTTGCAAAAGATATCTGTTTATTCTTCCAGTCCATGGGATATTCAGTACTCCTCTTCAACACCACAACTCGAAGACATCAATATTCCCTCTATCATCCTTACTCTTTGTCAAACTCTCAAAACATTGCAAGTAATTGAAAAGACTGTGGCCTGAATCAGGCACAGTTTAGTCTTCAAACTGACATCATTGTTCTTCAGTGATTTGAAGATGTTCCTGACAGTGGACTTGCCCAAAGTAGTATGTCTCCTGATCTCCTGACTGCTGTCACCAAGGGATTCAAGTAAGATGAAATCATTGACAATTTCAAAGTTATAGCATTTGTTATAAAACAAGCATCAAAATTAAAAGGCAAGCCATTTAAAGTAAAATTGAAGTAAATTTTTCATTGTGCAAGATCAACATAATTTTACATTGATGGGTGGAACAACTAAATTTATGATTTAATTTTTTCCTTATTGAATTTGTAAAATATTCTTTTTGTATAAAATGTGGTTTGTAGTGAAAATCTTAGTCTGGCTTTCACAAATAATTTTACAAACCAGTTCATTTCATGTCACTAAAATTATATATGCCACTCTTATATTCATTTATTAGTGTTATAGTCACATTTAAAAATAAGTTATATAATGGATAGCTGACAGACATATAAGCATCTAATGTGCATTGCTGTTTCATTGCTGTTAGAGGCCATTGACTAATAACAACCTTATGTGTAGCAAAATGAAACTGTGTCTGACCCTTCTCATCCAAACAATTTCTGCTGTGTTGTTGTTGGAGTAACATTACAAATGTTTTTGTTGTTGTGTACCGTCAAGTCAAGTCAGAACCAACCTTTAGCTGACCCTCCAGCAGGTTTTCAGAGGCATTTAATCACATGGGAGGAAATTGCCCATTCTTCTCCCACAGAGCAACTGGTAGTCTCAAACCAAGTGCCTTCCAGAGTGCAGAACAGCTTATTGCCATTAGGCCACCAGTGTAAAATTAGCTAGCTAGCTAGATAGATAGGTAATAGATAGATAGATAGACAGACAGACATATACACACATATACATATATACACACACATATAAAGAGCTCTTTTGGCCTAGTGGAAAGTTATGCTACCAAGCCAAAGGTGAGTGATTTTAATCTGTGGCCCTCAGGCCTGGTTTTAATTGTTTTTGATCAAGCATTCTAAGTGGCATAGCACTAGTCTTTCCATTTGCTGTTCAGAGGTATCTCATGGTTGCTGTGATGCTGAACACTGTGACACCGATGTGTCAAATGTGATAATGGTTACCCATGGTGAACAATGTTTGGTGGAGGTCCCCGATTAAAACAGTCTTGGAAGCTGGAGTGGCATCCACTTCTGAAACAGCTTGCCTCTGGAAACTCTATGAACATGAAGAAATGATGAAAGTTATATAAGTGTTCAGATCTTTCTTTCATAGGGTCACTATGAGTCATCTATGACTCGATGGCACTTAACAGCATATAAACACCCGCGATATCGATAGATGATAGATAGATAGATAGATAGATAGATAGATAGATAGATAGATAGATAGATGATATAGAGATATAGTTATTCATATATCCCATTTGAATGCCTGCATAAATAGAGTAGGAGCATCACAGAGGCTCTCACATATCTTAATCCATCCCAGCCTATAACACTCCCTTATAACTCAGAATTGTTCTTAGAAGACCTATGAACATAATCTTCAGGTTTTACCAGCCCGTAAACTATAAACAGCCTGAATGTCAAGACCCTAGAGACTTGAATATTTCTTAAATTATCATAGAGTAGTTTTATGTGTCAAGCACTTTTCTCCCTGTTTCAATCTCTTTAACATATTTAAAGCTAATAATAGCTCTGTGTAATTTATTTCAGATATAAACGTGTCTTATGTTATATATAACTATGAGGTTTATTTTACAGATCATCCGGGAGGCTGGAATCTATGAGGAGAAATGTGGGGTCAAGATTGGTGAAAGATCTATCAACAATCTGCGTTATGCAGATGACACAACTCTGCTTGCTGAAACTGAGGAGGACCTGAAGCATCTGCTGCAGAGGGTCAAGGACTATAGCCTCCAATATGGATTGAGGCTCAATGTCAAGAAGACAAAGATTCTCACCACTGGGCCAATTGGAAGCATCAGGATGGATGGTGAAGAGATTGAGATTGTTCACAGCTTTAGTTTGCTTGGCTCCCCAGTCAACACTCTTGGCACCAGTAGCCAGGAAATTAAAAGGTGCATTGTCATGGGAAAGTCTGCTGTTAGGGACCTCTCCAAAGTACTGAAGAGCAATGGTGTCTCTCTGGAGACTAAGGTGCGCCTGATACAGGCCATGGTCTTCACAATCACTTGTTATGCATCAGAGAGTTGGACAATGATCAAGGAGGATAGAAGGAGAATTGATGCCTTTGAGCTGTGGTGCTGGAGAAGAGTATTGAGAGTACCATGGACTGCTAGGAAAACAAACAGATTCATCCTGGAAAGGGTTAAACCAGGCTACTCCTTGAAGGCAAGGATTTTGGGGCTTTATCTGACATACTTTGGACATGTTGTAAGGAGAGACTGGTCCTTGGAGAAGGACATCATGTTGGGGGGGAGGGACAGCACAGGAGGGTAAGGCCCTCTATGAGGTGGATTGATTCGGTGACTGGGGTTATCAGGATGGGAGTGTCAGAGGCAGTGCAATTGGCACAAGACAGAGCAGAGTTTAGGGCTGTTGTGCACAGGTTCGCTATGAGCCGCAAGCAACTCGACGGCACATAACAACAACAACAACATGAGGTTTTATATATAACTATTTTGTTTGTGTTATGTATGATTATATAACCAATATTAACTGTATTTACAAATAGAAAACCATGTGGTTTGATATTAGTTTTATATATAACCATGTGGTTTATGTTATATATAAATAGAGACAACCAATATTATCTTTACTTACAGATGGAGAAAATAAAGCTTAAGTGATGAAAGAATTTGTTTCTGGACATTAAAGTCGCAAGAAATGCAATGCAGTGTGACTCCAGAACACAAAATCTTAAGAATAGTACTATTATGTTTTGTGAGTTGTAGAGTAAGTATCAGTGAGTAAGAAAGGACTTACATGCGACTATGCCTAGCATTCTTCAGGAAAGTTCCTTCAGTCAATTAAGTTAATTTAATATTTCTTATAGATGTTGAGAGACACCAACAAATATGGCTTGCTTCCCTTATTTAAGCAATTTGATGTCTACTGAGGGAAACAAGACTAGCATCCAAACTGTAAGTGACAGTATCATGCTGAACTGTACCCAAAGCTATGAGGCAATTTAGACCATGAATGTTCTAGGAATTTACTTGCAGTTAGTAAGACAAGTGATACTGGCCAGAGCACATTTCTGTTCAGCCAAATCACAAAACTCTTTTTTTACTTTTGATATATGGCAAGCCATTGTCATTTCCAGTCTATATATAAGTAAATGATGAACACAGAATGGCCCACCAAAAATCAGACTCCTGGTTTTATCCAGAAGCCTGAGTTCAGATGACCTTTCATAGAGCGGCCATAACTTGGCACTTTGAGGAGCTCATGAAGCACTGAGAGGAATGATTTTTTTTTTTCATATTTAACCAGAAGTGTGACTGGTCGTCTCAGAAAGTGTTTTTCTTGGACAAGGAAAGCTAAGCCCTTAACTGATTCCTTTACTGAAGAAGCTGCTTGGCTCAGCCCAGGAAATAAGGCACTCTTGTGGCTGTCAGATTTCAAATGCCAAATCTGGCTTTAACCTTGGCTGGTCACTTAACCTGCAAAGAAAACAGCAAATACAAGGAGAGAACTTAGAGGTGAATGACAACATTCTAAATGCACTAGACAGTAGGCCTATTATTCTATGATACAAAAATGCCAAACAAATGTAGCATTTGGGGGGAAACAAGCCTTCAAGAACAACGACTGCTCAGGTGTGTCTAGTTTAAAGAATATTCTGGGCCCAAAATTGAGTGTACATTATAAGAGCATTTTTACCAATGAGACACACATACACAAAGCTTGGGAGAGGAGCCAAATGTGTCACATGAACAACACTGTTTTGCTGTCAGTGGAGAAAATAAAGTATCATTATTTTATAGCGATTTCTAGGGAATTGGAGGGTTCATCAAATAAAAAGATATCTGTTCAAATAGCAGAAAACTTTGTATAGGAAGCAATTTATAGTTTAACACATTGACAACCACATGTCGGGGATGGTCCTGACATCTGGAGCTTTTTCAAGAGATAAGCATTACAGGAAAGGAAAGAGTATGAAAAACATCTTGAAATAAACACTCAAAAAGTTAATGTGTCAATAAAAAATTAGTATAAGAGAATAACATGTAGAATTATAAACAAGAGAAAGAAGACACAGAGAGCTCAGGAAGCAACAGCACTTTGTTGTTGTTGTTAGGTGTCATTCAGTCAACTACAACTCATAGCAAGCCTGTAAACAACAGATCGGAACTTTGCCCTATAGTACACCATACTCCCCATCTCTAAAATCCTGAAGCAATTGTTATAGTCATTGTGTCATTTTATATTGTTGGGGATATTCCTTTCTTTATCTAACCCTGTCCCTTTCCTAGCGTGATGTATTTTTCCAAGAACTGGTCCCTCCTCACAATATGCTCAAAATATGTGACATGAAGATTCGCCATCCTTGCCTCGAAGAAGCATCCTAGTTGCACTTTCTCCCAGCAAATTTGTTTGTTCTTTTGGAAGTTCATGGAATATTCAGTATCTTTCTCCAACAACATAATTCAAAGGCATCAGTTCATCTTCTGTCTTCTTCACTCATTACCCCACTTTTAGAAGCATAAAAAGCAATTGAAAATATCAAGACTATCAAGCACACCTTAGTCTTCATATTGACATCATTACATTTTTATCATTTTTAATGAAAGTTTACAGAGACTTAGGGTTTCCAGTCATTCATTGTTGCACTTTTCTCCCTGCCCACCCTCTCCCCCCAATTCACTCTTCTCCTTGAAAAATAAAAGAAAAACTTATTGTTATGTAATCCCTTCCCCCAAGTCCATTCAACTGTGCAGCCTTCAGTCTGGACTTCTGTCATGACAATAATACCCAATCACATATCCCTTTTAAACAGTTCTCTCCCTTATCTGTTTCAAAGCAGTATACATCATTCCTCCCCTTCTTCTCTGTTTTCCCTCAACCCTGATGTCAGTCCTGTTTTACAACAGTGGCCCTATGCAATATTTGTCCTTTTGTAACTGAGATATTTCACTCAGCATAATGTCCTCTAGGGTCATCCATTTGGCATAATATTTCATGAGTTCCTTGGTTTTCAATGCAGCATAGTATTCCATTGTGTGGGTATACCAAAGATGCTCTATCCATCCGTTTGTTGATGGGCACTTAGGTTGTTTCCAGCTCTTTGCTATTATGAACAAAGCAGCAATAAACATGGGTGTGCATATATCTGTTTGGGTGGCAGTTATGGTTTCTTTAGGGTAAATTCCCAGTAGTGGAATTGCTGGGTCAAATGGTATTTCTATTTGCAACTTTTTGAGAAAGTGCCATACAGCCTTCCATAGTGGTTGCACCATTTTACACTCCCACATCACTGTTTTTTAGCACTTTGGAAAGGGTCATTGACAGCAGATTTTCCCAATGTAGCACATCCATTGATTTCTTGACTGCTCCTATGAGAGGTGTTAATTGTATATCCAAGTAAAATTAAATCAATGACAGTTTCAGCCTTTTTTCCATCTATCATTCTTAGGGTCCTTATAACTAATGAAAACCAAACTCATTGCCATCAAGTTAAATTATGTTGAACCTGTAACAGGACAGAGTAGAACTGCTCCATTGAGTTTCCAAGACTGTAAACCTTTTTTCCATCTCTTTTTCCCATGAAGCAGCAACAGTATGTTTAAACTGCTGACATCTCAGTTAGCAAGCAAGTTCTCAACCACCATAACACTGGAGCTTCTTTATCCTTAGAATTAAAAGTTTTTATCTGTATCTTTGAATAGCAAATATTGAATGCAATTTAACAGAATTAAGTAAAGGAAGGTATTAAATGGCTAAAAACCTGCTTATTTTATCTGTTTTTAAAAGAACTGAATATGTACAAATTTGAGTTTGATATAACAGGGCTTTTCTGGGCTAACTGGCCTTTTTAAAAGCTTACCGTTGCATTGTTGTTTGGTGAAATCAAGATGGTTTTGACTCAGGGACTCAGAAAAAAAAACACAACACTGTCCATTTCTGTGCCATTCTCACAGTTGCTGTTCTTATTAAGCCTGATGTTGCAGTCACTGTGTCAGTTTGTCTTGAGGGTCTACCCCTTCTACATTGATCCTCTACTTCACCAAGCATGACATCCTTCTGCAGGGACTGCTCTTCAATTAGACTGCTAGGAAGAAGTAAACAACTTGGAGTCAAAACGTAGACATAATTTTTGTCTCATTTATATAAGATCATCATGCTGAAATTAAGTTCATTTCTTTCTACCACATCTAATAAGATGACTTCTTGTTGTTGCTGTTGTTAGGTGTCATCGAGTCAAGTACTACTCATAGAGACCCTATGAACAAAAGATCTGAACCTAGTCCTGTCCTGTGCCATCCTCACACTTCTTGACACAACAAAGCACATGACAGCAGTCACCTTGTCAATCCACCTGGCTGAGAGTCTTCCTCTCCTTTACTGACCCTCCACCCTTCCCAATATCATGTCCCTCTCTGAGGAATAGCACCTCCTAGTAATATGTCCAAAGTGTATAAGGCAAAGCCTTATCATTCTTGCCTCCAAAGAGCAGTCCAGCTGCACCCTATCCAAGACATATCTATTAATTTTCTTGGCCATCCATCAAATGTCCAGTGCTCTTCTCCAACAACACAGCTCAAAGGCATCAATTCTTCTTTCATCCTTATTCATTATCCAGGTCTTGAATGCATAGCTAGTAATCAGAAAGGCCGTGGCCTGAATCAGACTCACCTTAGTCCTCAAACTGACATCACTACTACTCAATAATTTGGAAAGGTCCCTAACTGCAGATTTTCCTAGTGCAATGAATCTCCTTATTTCATGACTCCTGGTACTATGTGTGTAAATTGTGGATCCAAGCAAGATGAAGCTGTTGACAGTTTCAATCTCTTCTCCATTTATCATGACACTACCTATTGGAGCAGTGGTAAGAATCTCTGTTTTCTTGATATTGAGACACAATCTATACTGAATGCTGTATTCCTTTATCTTCTGCAACAAATGCTTCAAAACCTCCTCACTTTCAGCAAGTAAGATTGTGCCATCTGCATAACACAGGTTATTGATGGGTCTCCCTCTAATCCTGATGCCATACTTCTCTTCATAGAGTCCAGCTTCTCACATAATTTGTTCAGCATATAGATTGAACAGGTATGAAAATAGAATACAACTCTGGAGCACTCCCTTCCCAATTCCAAACCATGTAGTGCTTCCTTGCTCTGTTCACACAATAGCCTTTTGGTCCACGTATAGGTTCCTTGTGAGCACAATCAAGTGCTCTGGGATTCTCATGCTCCTCAATGTCTGCCACAACTGGTCATGATATGCAAATGCCTTTACATAGTCAATAAAGCACAAATAGACATTCTTCTGATATTCCTTACTTTCAGCCAGGATCCATATGATAGCAACAATGATATCCCTGGTGTCATGGCCTCTTCTAAATTCCACTTGAACATGTGGTAATTTCCTATCTATGTATTGTTCCAGCCATTTTTTAATGATCTTTAGCAGTATTATATTAGCATGTGATATCAATTATGTTGTTCAATAATTTCTACATTCAGTTGGATCACTCTTCTTGAGAATAGGAGCAAACATGGATCTTTTTCAGTCTATTGCCAGACAGCTGTCCTCGAAATTTCCTGGCATAGGCTGGTGACTGCATCAAAGGCTACATCTGTTGATTGAAACAAGTCATTTGGTACCCCATTGATTCCTAATATGATTACTCAAAGAAAAATTATAAAGTGTCAGCAAATAACAATTTCTGTAAGTTGTAAATAATTATCTGTTATAATAGCTTTAAATTGTTCAGGACTAGATTCTGAGAACACAGTAAACCTTAAACTTTAAGCCCAGAGCAGATTTCAAAGAAGTACCTTGTATTAGGAAAAGATTTAAAGAATCAGTTCTAGTCATTGAGGTTTCCTCAACACTAAACTGAGTAACTGCTTCTTACTGTTTCCAGGTATGTCATTAGCATGGACATTTAGCAGTCAAATTCATTAACAGGTCTTGGTTTAATAAGTTATCATAAGAGAAGATCTTTTAATTTATGTGCTTTGGTGACATTTATGAAAACCCCAGTTATAAAAAAACCCCACCAGTTTTTTCTATTAACACATTAATTTAAAAGTGTCTCAGACTGTTTTAAGTGCTAAGGGTTATCTCACAAAAAATAAATCAGGAAAAAAAATCAGGATAAAATTTTTCCAAAAATAGTTTGAAAAGATCTATTGTATCACTGCACTTATTAAAACAATTACGTGATTGTATCATTATGAAAAATTACATGTTCTTTATATAATTGTGTCAGCCCCTCTAATTAATGCTAGATATTCTAAGGAAAGCAATGTATTTATTGTTCAAGTTTACAGAAGAATAAAATTCTTCTAACGTCAAATTCTAAATTAAAAAAACCTTCTAAATAACCTCAATGGTCTTAATTACTTAGTTTTAGTTAAAGATAAAGGCCCAGTTTAGGATTACCCATAGAAAAGAAGAAATTAGTTTTGGCTGTAAGTTTATTAAATGCTTAGTGATCTGGAATCTGTTATTTCAGCTCCCTAAATTCTAGGAGACAGTCCCTTATCGTGTCATATGTCCTAGTTTTTGCTTAAAATTTTCATACTGTTTCTTTAGCACATTTAAAAACTACATTCAACATATTTTTATGGTCCTTTGTCAAGGATCCTGGATTCAGCACTTTTGCCAGAGTTTCACAAGTCTAAAATAAAGCACGGTCTTGGAGTTGGGATCCTGAAGGTGCCAAGGCTAGCTTCTGAATTCACCTAATGATTTCGTCTGTTATCTTGCAACATAATGACGTAATTTTTTTATCTGTAAGTAAGAAAAAAATCCTTCCATCTTCATACCTACAACTAGGATAAAATCACCCAGCTGCTGTCATGTCGATTCTGACCTGCAGCAATGCCCTGTGTACAAAGTAGGAGTGCATTCCACAGGACTTTCAAAGGTCTAAGAAGCAAATTATCAGATTCAACTAGTTGTTTTTGTTGTTGTTATGTGCCGTCAAGTCGCTTGCGACTCATAGCGACCCTATGTACAACAGCCCTAAACCCTGCTCTATCCTGTGCCAATCGCAC
>NW_006399850.1:1986166-1991256 GCF_000299155.1 Elephantulus edwardii | reverse complement strand
AAAAAAACCCAACTTTGTCTGCTCTCGGTCGGCTCCTTTGTCTCCTGCCAGAGATAAGGGTCGGCCCGGAGCTCCGCAATAAACCTCTTATCTCTTGCTGTTGCATCAAGCCGGTGTCTTGGAGTCTTGGGTCTTCGACGTCCACTCGGGACAGAACAGGACCAGCGGTTTGGGGGTCCTTCAATACCATCCAATAAATGAACATCTCTCTTTTAGGTCAGGCAACTCTGATAAATATAGTCCCTAGGGAGTTACATTGCTAACTCAAAAGTGGGAAAAGAATACAGTCAAGACAGGCCACTCAGCCTTGAACCTTGTGACTGGCTTGAAGTGTTCCCACAATCTCGGTCCTGCCAATATTGGCTCTCCTCCCTCTCCAAATTCCCATCTCACAGCTGTTCTCCAGTTTAGTCATCACTGTTGACTTCTGTTGTTATTCTGAACCTTTTGACTCAACCAATATGATTGTGTGTGGCCTGCAAAGTATAACATCAGATTTTGGACCTAGTCAAGAAGTAAGATTGATGTTGAGATGAGAAGGACGGATTGGAGTGTGTGGGACATGAGTGACCACATGGGAATTGGTTTTGTGTTATTGATGCTGTGTATGGGGGATAGTTTTCCCCTGTGGAGTTGGTAAAGGTCAGATATGGCACTCCCCATGTGGTCCTTGCTCTTTTTACACCTGGACTGACTTGGGAAAAGTACAGCCCAACTGCTTTTTAGAAGGAACAGTAATTTAGGATAGAAATATGCTTGATAAAGTAGAGGGTCATTGAGAAAGAAGACGACCCTTAATGAGATAGATTGACACAGTGACTGCAATAATGGGCTCAAACACAGCAATGACTGAGGGTGGAGCACAATGGGATAGTGTTTCATTCTGTTTCCCTTAGGGTCATCATCAGTATGAATTCAATCTTTGGCACCTAACATCATAAAGCTTTGTTTCTCCTTTCTAAAATTCCCAATAATCCTCTTAATAATATATTTTCTTTTCCTTATTTTGAACAATATGAACCTGAGGTTTGAAGGAATGGGTGGGAATAGGGGGCAATTACTACTCTTTGCTTTTATAAGTTACAAAACTGAAAGAGCCAATTGACTGTAGAGAATATTCACAGCTAGACTATGTCAATAATTCTCTCATACTGAGATTTTTCAACTCAAGGAGTCATCTGGCCTAGCCTCATTCCACACTGAGTGTTCCATGTTTTAAAGTCCTCAGCAGGGTCTGACCTCGTACTATGGCTGCACTTGTGGTAGCTCTCTCTGAGCTTTGCGATGCTCCCAATAGATGACAAGAAAAAGAAAGACACAGAAAGTCGGTCATGGACAAAGACCTAGTGACCAAATTCAAGGGCAATGTCAAGAAGAAGTTGTCCAAAGGCAAAGTTTGGCAAAGCTCAATAACCTCATCTTGTTTGGCAAAGCCACATGTGACAAACTCTGTAAAGAATTCCCAACCATAAGCTTATGACTCTGGCTCTTGTCTTTGAGAGACTGAAGATTCATCATTCCCTGGCCATGGCGGCCCTTCAGGAACTGCTAAGTAAAGGTCTTACCAAGCTAGTTTCCAAAGACAGAATTCAAATAATTTACACCAGAAACACCAAGGATAGCAATGCTATCCTGGTGAAGATGCACGAACAGATCCAACCAACTGTACATTTTGAAAAATAAAACTTTATTCAATCAAAAGAAAAAAGACTTCAGCACAGCTATGCAATTTGATCACTACATTCTATGTCATACCTATTTCTCTTCATCTCCAAGTTGTCTTTACTGCTGTTCTTCCTACTTGCAAAAAAAGACATACAATATATGTTCATTTAAGACCTATTATACTGTCCTCACCAGAATATAAGTTTTTTAAGAACAGACTGCACAATTAACTGAATGCTACATAACCAGGATACTCTTTCAGCTCACTCAAGCTAAGACTAGTATCGCTGAGAGATAGGAATGGGGGAGGTGTGAGTGTGTGTGCATCTGCCAGCTGAGAGTTTAGTAGTTCAAGTTCACCTACATTAAAAAAAGACTGACAGGCCGCCGGCCATGGGGGAAGCCAAGGTGGGCGGCGGCGGTGCTGTAGGTGACAAGGGCCTGGGAGAGGCAGCTACCATCCCGGCCAAGGAGACGGTGGTGTGGAGCCCCGAGGTGGAGGTGTGCCTCTTCCACGCCATGCTGGGTCACAAGCCAGTCGGTGTGAACCGACACTTCCACATGATTTGTATCCGGGACAAGTTCAGCCAGAACATAGGACGGCAGGTCCCATCCAAGGTCATCTGGGACCACCTGAGTACCATGTATGACATGCAGGCCCTGCATGAACCCGAGATCCTTCCCTTTCCCAATCCAGAAAGGAACTTCATCCTTCCAGAGGGTCCAGGAAGGAAAAGTGGTCATTGAGGAGGAGATGAAAGAAGAGACTAAAGAGGACGTGGACCCCCACAACGGGGCTGGTGATGTGTTTTCCTCTTCAGGAGGCTTGGGGAAAGCCGTGGAGAAGTCCAGCAAAGAGAAAGAAAAGACCTCCTCAGACTTGGGATCCAAGGAAGGGGCCGACAAGCGGCCGGGTCACTGACAAGGTCCTGACGGCCAACAGCAACCCCTCCGGCCCCAGTGCTGCCAAGCGGCGCCGGACATAGGCAGCCATGGGATCGGGACGCTGGCCGGTGGCACCCCCCTCTGTGCTAGGGACACACCATTTGGCAAGGAAGCAGACGAGATTTTCACAGTGCCCACTGAGACTCTGAGGGAACCACAAGGGGAGACTCCAAAAGACCAGGGACAGTTCATCTCAGACCTGGAGGGCTGCGTGGTCTCCGCTGGCCCTGGCACACTCTGATTCCTGGGCCACCCCGAGGCCTGAGGCCAGGAGCAAAGGCTTGAGCTGCAAAGCAACAAAAACGCCATTTCTCTTCTGTCCTCAGCACAGCCACCGGTCCCCTCCTCTTTCCTTGTTTTTCCATGGCCTGGAGCCTTTATCCTGCAGAAACAGTACCCAGAAGGCCACCTCAGACCCCGTGTGGTCTTGGTACCCCCACGGAGCCCGTGCACTACCTGCTGTGCTCACGCACACTGTGACACGTACATAACTGGGTGGTGGTTCTCTCTATTTCATTTTGAAGAAGACTATTTTGCTAGAGTTTTTATGAAAAACGGCCACAGAAATTAAGCCTGTGTTGTATTCTCCCCTCCCAGAGGTTCTGTTTTAAGGTGATAAAACACTTTGTGAATAGTTTTTGTATTGCCAGATGTGGAGAATTTATAGCATTCTTTTTGTATTTTTAAGTATTCTGCAAAAGGTGGGAGTAAACACACCCGGGGGTGGGCATGGCCCAGAGCCTGGAGATGTGCCTCTTTCCTGACTGCTGGCATTAAAGCACAAAACCCTCAAAAAAAAAAAAAAAAGACTGACAGTCTATTTACCAAAACTCAGCCATTGCAAACTTCATAAAGCACAGCTTTACTGTGCTATGAATGGGGTCACCCTGAGTCAAAATTAACAGCAACAGAAAATTAATAGCAATCTCACACACAAATATGATACCTGCAGCAATAGTTTCAAATATACCAATGGTTGTGAGAAGGTCATAGAATTGGACAGTGTCTCATTCTGTTGTCTACAGAGTTGCTATTAGTTGGAATTGACTGATAACATTTTAATCAGGTTAAAACTGACTGCTGATAGCTGCAACAAGCTGGTTAACACTAGATAGATGAAACTGAGCTCCTAAATAGTACAACATGTTTAGATTTCTGAATATGTTAGAGTCAGTAGTTATTCTAAGATTTTTACTACGCATTCACACACACACATATACATTTTGATCACTGGCAAGCAACTTTTTTTTTAATTACTCAGGCTTGAGTCAAGTATGTTCACCCACTCTGCTTTTCACCAATGTCATCTCCTCACATATTTATAACTAACTATCTGGCTCAGGGTAAAATCATGATTTAGTAAAGGGGCAAGTAGAAGGCAAAATGGAGAGCCATCTCCTATAATTGCTGTTTAAACGAGACAATAAAAAGGATGAAACAAATTAAATTAGCTAAGAAGTAGGAGCATCCCAATGAACTGGTCAAGATAATCAACTTGGAAAATTAGTTATTAAATCTCCACACATGCTCATTTTTATAATCGTATGTGTGTGTGTGGCCTGTGAAATGCAACCTCCCACTGATATAAATGACTGGGAAAGGTGCTCTTCATTTCTCTGATAAGTCACTTGCTGTTGACCTTGATGAAGTTAGAAGTAATATCTGTAAATACTATAGTTCAGCATTTCCTATTTCTTTGACAAGTTGTTTAAAAGTGTTTTGATTGAGATTGGGGGGGAAAAAAAGAGGTGAGAAATTGATTCAAATTATTCACCTCCCTGAATTTTTATTTCATTTGGTTTTTCATTTCTTTTTCAAGTATGTGCGTTAATGAATATTGGTACTGGTTTAACTTATTATTTCATCTATTATTACTATAACAAATACCAGATTTTTAATAATTTAAAGGATACTTCTTTTTGACTCATTTTCCTATAATACAGTATATGTCATTCGTATACATTGTTTTATACACTCTTTAATTTACATGTTATATTTAATAATTTATATACATTCTATTTTACATTATTTTTATAGTAGTTTATTTACAAAATTTGAATACATCATTTATCACACCAGATCATTCCCATTTCCCTCACCCCCCATCAAATTGTACGGCCCCATGATTAATGCCCCCTGCACATCCTCACCCATGTGCTTAAAGGATACTTCTTATAATTTTTATGACATTTTAAAAATCTCTATTTTGATTTTAATATTTTGTATTTTATTACTTTAACCCTGCCTGTTACCTGAAAGTCACCTGTAACTCACAGCGACTACTTGAGTGTAAGTCTTCATATTGCTATAATCAAGGATGCTTTAGGCAGAATATTAAATGATACAGGAAGTATTAAAAGAAGATGGAAAGAATATACTGAGTCCCTGTATAAAAAGGAACTGGCAGACACAGAAGAATTTAATGAAATAACATATGAGCAAGAGCCTATGGTGATGAAGGAAGAAGTTCAAGCTGCTTT
>NW_006399850.1:1983438-1986066 GCF_000299155.1 Elephantulus edwardii | reverse complement strand
GCATGATGTCCCTCTCCAAGGACCTGTCCCTCCTTAAAACATGTCCAAAGTATGTCAGACGAAGCCCCAGAATCCTTGCCTCCAAGGAGTAGTAGCCTGATTTAACCCTCTCCAGGATGAATCTGTTTGTTTTCTTGGCAGTCCATGGTACATTCACTAGAGGGTAGCTCTCCAAAATGGCCTAATGGTAAGAGACTGCATTGCAATCCCCAAGGTACATAGTTCCAATCCACCAGTTGCTGTACTTGGGAGAAGAATGGGTAATCTCTCTCCATACAATTTACTGCCTCTGAAAATTTTCTGGAAGGCCAACTGTGAGTCAGTTCCAACTCAACAGCTAACAAAACTTGCCAGACAATGGAGGTGAATAGAAATATGCTGAAAAAAATCTTGTTGAAATTTTATTCTTGCTTTTTTATTAGATCTGGTTGAGTCCAAATTGGGAAATTCTGTGTGAGACGTCCTAAAGTTTTGATTACATAGGCTGCAAAAGCTTTGTACTCTCTGCACATTAGAAATTGGACACTGCAAAAGGGTTTCTTGTTCCTTACACTTCTCTATGCAACAGGTTACTTTTGCTTCTCAAGTTACAGAAGAAATGGGACACACTAGGCTAAGTCAAATGAACTCTGCTGTGGTGTCTGTACTTCTAATGTAAGTAAAACGTCCAAGAGATAAATTATATGTTAATAAATAAGTGTACACTGAGTACCTACTATTAACAAGCTCTATGCTACACTCTTCTTTATCTTATAACCTTGTTAGTTAAAAAAGACTAATACACATGGAATAACAGTTAAACATGTAAACGTCATTTAAACACTAATTTAGATGGTGTGACTTACAGCCTCTGGAAAACTGCTGAAGGGTTAGCTATGAAGGGTCCTGCTTCACTGGCACTGAGGTAAGTTATATGGTGCTCCTAGAGTAAAGCTCCTAGAGTAAATCATACAGCCCCAGGTGCAGTTTGTCCATTACAGCATCAGTAACATCTGAGACCTTTGAAGCCAGAACTGCAAATTAACAGCATTTCCAGGTGGTTTGTTTGCACTTTATAGGTGAATAACCATAATTTAGCAATACTCTTGCCTTATAATTAAGGGAAATAAAGCTTAGAAAAGTTAAGCAATGTGCCAGTGATCAGTTACTTAGGAGCCCTGTTGGTATTCCCAAGTCTCCTAGCTCCCAGGCCAAAATTGGAACTCAAAAAACACAAAGTACTGCAGAATTTCCAAGAAGAGGAACTTAAGTGTGGCCCATCCCTTTGAATTCAACCATTGATTGTTCTCATCATCCATCTGCAGAATACATACAAAGGGCCTGAGTGAAGCCCAAATCACCCAGCCTCCTCCTGAACTTCCCGCAGGCGAGGCTCATCCCTCCCTAGAGTGTTGTCCACAACCTAACTTTTCAAGTCCTAGTTAAAGAGCCAATTACTTTATAAAACACAAGTTACTCTCTGTTTAGTCTCTCATTTATAATTCAGGTGTGCTGCTATAGCCTACATAGTGTATCATAAAGAAATCCTTATTATAACCTGACAATTTATAATTTTCTACACTAAACATTTTAAAACATCATTATATAATGGCAAAATAGATGCATTTTTCCCCTCTTGTGCTTTTTCCAGTAATTCTATCTGTATTTCATTTCATAAATTGTTTTAGGTATTTGTGTTAGACTCATCACTTAACACAATAACAGGCACTAATAATATACCAGTCACTTAATAGTAAAAGGAATCAAGCTGATTCTCAATGTATGAGATATCTCCAAGTTGTCCCAGAGTCACAGTTATTTAGTTTTTATTGGCATACTTTCTGTTAGGATATTCACTACTATTTTAAATAAGTACATTTCCATTCTCAGCAGCTTAGATTGGTAGAAAATTACTAACTGAAATCTTATTTTCCTCCAACTTCTACCATGTGTTCTCAGGTGTGCCCTTGTGGTAACTTTGAACAGGTCTAAACTATCTCCCACATGCATGTATTTTAACTAATTTACCAAAAGTTATTTGGCAATACAAAGAAATCCTGACAATTATAAACAATAAAAATCCCTTCCTTTTAAGTCAGTATCCTGAAATTTCTTTCCCTATACTTTCTAATAGGGAGCTCTGGTGGCCTAATGATAAAGCTACCAACTCAAAGATAGGCCATTCGAATCCGCCAGCTGCTCCACAGAAGAAATATGGGAAATACCTTCATATGCTATTCACAGCCTCTGAAAACCTGCTGGAGGTTGATTCATATTTGATAGCATATAACACAACATACTTCCTAATATTTTTATGGCCTTAATAAATTCATGCATGTTCAACACTCTGTGGTAAACTCTATGGAGAGCACACATTTCTGGGGAATGATAGTCCAAAGGGAAAATAAGATTCCAACAAGATTTTGACCAGGTTCATTCCAGTTCTATACTCTTCTGAGAATTTGTATTTCCACCTCAAATATACTGACTCAGAATCTATACTTTAACAAGATTTCCAGGTGATTCCTGCATTTCAGGCACACATGGGAATATACTGAAAAGATTGAAATTAAAATAGTCCCTATAGTTCTCAGCTGAATTAATCTTAAGTTTCTATAGTTCTCAGCTAAGTTAATTTTTAAAGCCCCA
>NW_006399850.1:1966348-1981982 GCF_000299155.1 Elephantulus edwardii | reverse complement strand
CCAAAAACGACTGGAACAGCACATCAGCAGAGAACTGCCAGAAGTACCGGCTGGGTTTAGAAGAGGTCATGGTACTAGGGATATTTAAGCTGATGTTAGGTGGATCTTAGCTGAAAGCAGGGAATACCAGAACGTATATCTGTGTTCTATTGGTTATGCAAAGGCCTTTGGCTGTGTGGATCATAACAAACTGTGGCTGACTCTGAGAAGAATGGGAATTTCAGAACACTTGATCGTGCTAATGCGAAATCTATACTTGGACCAAGAGGTAGTCATGAGAACAGAGCAAGGAAACACTGCATAGTTCAAAATTGGGAAAGGCGTATGCCAGGAATGTGTCCTTTCTCCATACCTTTTCAATCTGTATGCAGAACAGATTATCTGAGAAGCTGGGCTCTAGGAAGAGATATGTGGCATCAGGATTGGTGGAAGATCTATTAACAATCTGCATTATGCAGATGACACAACCCTGCTTGCTGAAACTGAGAAGGACCTGAAATGCTTGCTGCAGCCTTCAGTATGGATTGAAGCTCAATCCGTTGTCAAGAAGATAAAGATTCTCACCACTGGACCAATTGGAAGCATCAGGATGGATGGTGAAGAGATTGAGATTGTTAACAACTTTAGTCTGCTTGGCTCCACAGTCAACACTCTTGGCACCAGTAGCCAGGAAATAAAAAAACATATTGCAATGGGAAAGTCTGCCGTTAGGGACCTCTCCAGGGTACTAAAGAGCAATGGTGTCTCTCTGGAGACTAAGGTGCGTCTGATATAGGCCATGGTCTTTGTAATCACTTGTTATGCATCAGAGAGTTGGACAATGACTAGGGAGGATAGAAGGAGAATTGATGCCTTTGAGCTGTGGTGCTGGAGAAGAGTATTGAATGTACTGTGGACTGCCAAGAAAACAAACAGATTCAGCCTGGAGCGGGTTAAACCTGGCTGCTCCTTGGAGACAAGGATTCTGGGGCTTCATCTGACATACTTTGGACATGTTGTAAGGAGGGACAGGTCCTTGGAGAGGGGCATCCTGCTTGGGAGGGTCGAAGGACAGCGCAGGAAGGGAAGACCCTCTATGAGGTAGATTGATTCAGTGACTGGAGTAATTGGGATAGATGTGTCAGAGGCAGTGTGATTGGCACAGGATAGAGCAGGGTTTAGGGCTGTTGTACATAGGGTCACTGTGAGTCGCCAGCGACTTGATGGCACATAACAACAACAATTTGTCACTAATCAAAGTACTCACTAAAAAGACCATAAATATTAATAAAATCTACAAATAAGAATTATTCACACTTTTATCCAAAAAGGTCATAGAATTGATTCTAGAACATAAAATAGTAGCTGAGCAGATTTATTTTAAATTCTCCTTTCATATTACTTTTAATATGACTCCAGAGGGTCAAGGACTACAATTAGGTAGTGTGGGATATGGATTAAAACTCATCAAGAAAACGAAGATTCTCACCACTAGGTCAACTGACTGTATCATCATAGATTGAGAAGAGATTGAGATTGTCAGCAGTCTCAGCTTGCTTAGTTGCACAATCAACACTCTTCACCCCTCCAATAATTACTTTTTCTTAATCAAAATATCATAAAGATTGAAAACAGAGTACTGAGCAGAAAATAAGATTTATAAATTTATATATGCAGCAGAGGAGAAGTGCAATAAATTATTTTTAACATTTTATAAATCAAATAAAATGACAATTTTCAGATTGAAAATATTTTTAACTTGGGAAGAGATTCCATAGACATCTCACAAGAGATAATAAATGGTCAAAATCTTATAAAAAGATAATCTAAGGCATTAGTAATCATGAAATATAACATAAAACGCTGATATATCATTAGACATGTAATGTGTTCCTCAACACTTTTGACACCAGTTAGGAACCCAAAAGTTAAATTGCATTAGGAAAATCTGCTGACCTCTCCAGAGGCCTATATCAGTCTATAGATCAAAGTGTGCCTGATACAGGCCATAGTCTTCATAATTACCTGGTATGTATCTAGAACCTGGACAATGACCAAAGAGGACAGAAGATTTTATGCCTTTGAATTGTGGGGCTGGAGAAGAGTATTGATATCCCATAGACTGCCAAAAGAACTAACAGGTCTGTCCTGGAGAGGGTGAAAAGAAACTGTTCCTTGGAGACAAGGATTTTGATGTCTGTCTCACATACTTTGGGAATATTGCCAGAAGGGACCAGTCCTTGGAGAAGAGATGGTGTGATTGGCCCAGGATAGAGCAATGTCAGAGCTAGTGTGCATAGGTTTATGTGTGTGGTCAACTCAACGGAACTTAACAACAACAACAACAACTCATTGGTTTCTGAATCTTAATTACTATTAGAAGACTAGTTACTTAAGTGAGAAGATGAGGTGGTATTTGTTTGTTTGTTTTTATCATTATTCTGTCTTTTTGCCCTGATCCTTCCCATTTGCTTCCTCTCCTCACTCCACCAAACCATGTATCCCTGTGATTTCACCCCTACCTACACCTTTTCACTCTGCCCTCTCCCCCTTCAGTTCCTGTACATATTTTAGTAGTCATCCTTATAATAATGGTCTTATGCAGTATTTGTCCTTATCAGGCTGCATTACGGAGACAGTTTTAATGAGAGACTAAGAAAATTTTTCCTTCATAAATTATCAATGCATCATAGTTCACTTTTTCTTGAATTCTATCCATGAAAATATTTGTTAAAAATCAAATATGTGGTACCTCAACAAGAAAAAGATAAACAAACCAATCACAAAATAGACACAAGATATGAATAGACCACCAAGAAGATATTCATATGAAGAAATGTTAAAAATTCCTTGCTATCAGAGAGATGCAAATTAAAACACTTATGAGATATCATCTCAACCCAGCAACAATAACAAAGTTCATTAGGGCAGCAAACAGCAAATGCTGGCCAAGATGTGCAGAGATTGGAACTCTTATTCTGTGAGTGGGAATGTAAAATGGTACAACCACTATGGAAAATGGAAAATGGTACAACCACTCTGGTGTTTTCTCAAAAAGTTGGAAATAGAAATACCATTTGGTCCAACAATTCCACATCTGGGAATATATCCCAAAGACACCAGAGCTGCAACTCAAACAGATGTATGTACACCCACATTTATTGTTGTGTTATTCACAATAGCAATGAGATGGAAGCAACCCAAGTGCCCATCAACAAATGAATGGATAGAATAAATCTATGATATGTTCACAAAATGGAATATTACACAGCATTGAAAAACAATGACCTCATAAACCTTTACACAACATGGAGAATCCTAGAGGGCATAAATATATCTGAAAGAAATATCTCAATCACAAAAAAGCAAATACTGCTTAACACTGCTGTTATAAAATAGGACAGTCATGGAGGGATTGGGGAGAAAATGGTAAAAGAATGGATAGATAATGAATACTACCTTAGAACAGATGAGGGAAAGAACTGTCCAGAAGGAATACATAATTAGGCATTATATGTATTACAAAAATCTGGAACAAGGGGTGCATTGCAGGGTGAGCTGGGTTAGAGAGAGGAGGGAGGGGAAGAAAATGTGCAACAATAAATAAAAATATTTTTAACTGGTTTATTTGAGGTCAAGGCCTTTGTAAAAAAAGAAAAAAGGTAGTATGAGGATGGCCAAGTCTGACTTCTACTGACTTCACAAAGGGGAACTGTCTCCATCAATAATATCTACAGTGAATTCTAATTCCTATAAGGTAAGACATGATCCCCACCCTCTTGTACCTACAATTACAACACCAATCTTACAGCTCAACTGGGTCCAAATTCCAGGACAATATCTATGCAGACTTTGCAGAACCAATCTCATGGTTATGAGGTTTATTAGTAACGTTAACAGGTTATAATACAGGTTCACAACAGAATATAACTCCTCATTTCCTATAGCTTTTCAAGTGTCTTTTGATCTTCAGTCTAGGGCCTTAAGTCATAGTTACAAAGATCCCTTAGACCTTCCAGATATGAGGTCTTTCTTTTGTCCTCTACTAAGCCTGAGTGAAGGCTTCTGGCTCTGGCAGCAGCAAGTAGTCCTAAATCAGCTCTATCTCAGACTGGTCTCTGGTTCTCTACTGAGGCTATAGATGCTCTTAGGTAGATACCAGTCTGTCTAGCACAGAAATCTCTGGCCCCAAAGGATGTACTCCACTTCCTCTTCCTTGTTAGTGTTGATATTCCCAATTTCTACCACTACATACACTCAATTTAATGGTGAGACTAGCCAATTCTCCTGTGGATCAACCAATACATCCTATTTATGTGATCTCACCCATCTATGTGACCAAGCCAAAGTTCATGGCTAGGAAAGTAATTTTGAACAATAAATTCTTATACAGCAGCCTCTTTTATAATACTGTCAACACTTTCAATTTTCTTACTCATACACACTCTAGAAGATACCCACTAGAGAAGATAGGTATTGACTCTCTTCTACAATGTTGTTGTTGTGTGCCATGGAGTCAGAACTAGCCCTAGCTGACATCCAACAGGTTTTCTTTTCATTTTTTTATATTGTGTATTTAATGAAAGTTTACAGAAAAGCTAGATTTTCATTCATTCGTTGTTACACATTTTCCTCCCTACTCCTGTCTAGTTTACTTTTAAAAAATCATTCACTGTTGCATAATTTCCTCCTCCCTCCCCCAGTTCACTTTGCTATGCACCTCTTATTCTGGATTGTTGTTATACAAATAATACCAAATTATATATTCCTTTTAAATAGTTCTCTCCTTCATCTGTTCCAATACAGTGTTCATCATTTATTCCCTCTTTTCTTAGTTTCCCCCTAATCCCAGTGTCAGTCCTGTTTTACAATGGTGTTATGCAGTATCTGTCCTTTTGTGTGTTTTTTTTATATTTCACTCAACATGATTTCCTCCAGGGTTACCCATATAGTGTAATATTTTATGAGTTCCTTGTTTTTCAGTGCTATATAATATTGTGTGAATATACCATCGTTTTTCTAACCATTCATTTGTTGATGGGCACTTGAGTTGTTGCTTCTATCTTCACACGGTTTTGTATACATCTGTTTGAGTTGCAGTTCTGGTTTCTTTAGAATATATTCCTAGTAATGAAATCAATGGGTCAAATGTTATTTCTATTTCCAACTTTTTGAGAACGTGTCAGACTGACGTCCATAGTGTTTGCACCATTTTACACTCTCACCAACAGTGAATAAGGGTTCCAATCTCAACAATCTCACCAACGTTTGTCTGCCACTCTATTTAACTTTGCTGTCATTGCTGGGATAATATGATGTTTGTTTTCATTTGCATCTCTTTTTTTTTTCATTTGCATCTCTTTGTGAGCTAGGGATTTTGAACATTTCTCCATGTGTTTGTTTACCATCTGAATGTCTTCTTTGGTGGAGTGTCTATTCTTATCCTGTGCCCATTTTGTGATTGGATTGTTCACCTTTTTCTTGTTGAGGTGCTGAAAGTATTCTATAAATTTAAATATGCCATTACCAATTTCTTTTTCTCCAGGCTATGGATTTCCTTTTATCCTGTTGGAGAAGTTTTTTGATGTGCACAGCGATTTGATTCATCCATTTTATTCTTTCCTGGTTGTAAGTTTTTGAAGATACTTGGAAGACTATGCATATTGTGAATTAGGGCTTCTAGAGTTCTTCCAAGATTTTTTCTGATGAAGTTTATTGTCCTTGGTGTTCCTCCTATGTCCTTGATCCACTTTGAGTTGGGTTTTGTGTATGATGTGAGGTGTGGGTCTTGCTTGAGATTTCCACAGATACTTTTCCAATTTTGTCAGCATCATTTATTAAAGAAGCTTTTGTCTCCCCACTTAACTGATTTTGTTTCCTTGTAAAAAAAAATCAGTTGACCATAGGTAGATGAACTGTCTTCTGGGTTCTCAATTCTATTCCATCGATCTATGTGTCTGTCACTGAATCAGTACCACACTGTCTTTTTTTTCTATAATTATATTTTATTAATTTTCATAAACATTTACAGAGATTTTGGGCTTCCACTCATTCATTGTTGCACTATTCTCTCTACCCTCCTCCCAGTTTGTTCTTGTCCAAATGCCACAGTGCTTGTCAAAGCCAGTTCTGATTAATCTTCTTTGTCAGTGTATCCTTTGCCATTCCCTATCACTCCTCCCTGAGAGAGACTTCACCCTGAGTCATAAGGAAAAGGGCACGGCGTATTCTCTTAGCTACTTCCTGCTGAAAAGGGACGCTGTGGGTTTCAGGGTGAAGATCTTCTCTCACTACTCTAAAGGGCCCCTTTGGCAGTAGGAAACACATAGACTATTATGGAGATTGATTTTGGAATTCAGATGCACTCTTATTGATTGTGCTTGGCTGTACATGTACATATCCTTGAAGATGTATCATGGGGGTGTTGCAACCTAGAAGACACAAATTTGACTAACAAGTTATAGGTACATGAGTCCAAAAAGTATGGAAAAGTAAAAGAAAAGATTCTTTCATTGTTTTACAAACCCTCCCCCAGGTCCCCTCCACCATGTAGCCCTCGCTCTAGTCTCCTGTGATGACAGAAATACCCAGTTACATCTCTCTTTTAAACGGTTCTCTCCCTCCTCTGTTTCAGTGCAGTACACATTATTGAACCCATCTTACTCAGTCTCTCCCCAGCCCCAAGGACAGTCCCATTCTACCACACTGTCTTGACCACTACAGCTGTGTACTAAGTAGCATTTAAAATCAGGGAGTGAGATGCCTCCGGCCTTGTTTCTCTTTTACAGGAATGCTTTACTTATTTGGGGTTTCTTTCCATTACAGATTAAATTGGAAATTGCCTTTTCCATCTCTTTGAAGAGCGAAATTGATATTTGCAATGGGATTGCATTGAACATGTATATTGCCTTTGGTAAAATTGTCATTCTCACAGTACTGAGTATTCCTTTCCATGAGCATGGTATATTCTTCCATTTCTCTAGATCTCTTTTTGTTTCTTGTAGTAATGGTTTGTAATTTTTTTAAAGGCTTTTATGTTTCAAGCTAGATTTACTCCCAAGTATTTAATCTTGTGATTAGCTATTGTGATGGTATTACTTTTCTCCATTTCAGTATTCTCTTTGTCACTGTAGAGAAATCCAATTGATTTTTGTATGTTGGTCTTGTATCCTACCACTTTGCTGAATTCATATACTATGTCCAGTAGTTTTCACACTGAGTCTTTCTGGTTTTCTTAGTATACTATTTTATCATCTGCATAGAGAGACAATTGTACCTCCTCTTTTCCAATTTGGATACCTCTTATTTCTTTCTCTTGTCTTATTGCTATCACTAAGACTTCCAATACAATATTGAATAGGAGAAATTATAATGGATCTCTTTGCCTAGTTTCTGTTCTCAAAGGAAATGTCTTTAATCTCTCTCCATTGAGAACAAAGTTCGCTCTTGGTTTTGTGTATGTACTTTTTTACAATCATGAAGAAATTCCTTTCTATTCCTATTTTGTTGAGTGTTTAATCAAGAAAGTGTGTTAGATCTTGTAAAAAACCTTTTATACATCAATTGATAGGATCATGTAGTTCTTGTTCTTTGCTTTGTAATGTGATGATTTTAAGAAAATAAATAAAAAGACATACCCCTAAAGAAGAAGATGTTTTCTATAAACCTTTCTCTATATTTTTTAGTATGGCTAAATTAACAGAGGTAAGATAGATAGGCTGCTGGAAAACTGGAGAGTTTTGGTTTATCAGGAGTTTTTGTTTCGAGAGGCAGGTTTGTAGGAAGAGGTAGATAAGTGGTGTTCTTGTACCTTGGTACGTAAGAAGTTGCGCTGCCAATCCAGAAACGATTTTGATCCATCAGCCACTCTTAAGAAAGAAAATTAATAATTTCCTCCTGCATGTTTTACAGCCTCTGAAAACCCATTGGAAGCTCAATGAATGAATCAGTTCCAACTTGACGGTACATAAAAACAAAATAAACAAGAGCTAATGTAGTAATATTTTGGAGAAAATTTTGGTTCTTTGAAGGATTTATTCAGCTTTATTTTTTTAAGCTCTGTATCTCTGAAGTTGGAATAAAACTGGATAAATGATCTCAGAGCTATCTAATCAGAAATCCAGAATATGCCAGGGGTGTTATAGGACGGTTTAACAATAAGGGTTTCACAGGGCTTGCAGTGCAAAAAGGAGTACGAACTCTGACACTGAAAACACCAGCTACACAGTACTCTGCACATTCAGTTTTATTCATTCTTTATCATTACTGAGAACAACCAAAAGAGGAAAGATCAAATAAAAAAAAATGTAGACAAGAATGAATAAATGGTACTTCAAGCCAAGTGTCTGGTATCAGTGTTATTTTTAGTTAAACAGAAAATACCTAATGGCATTCAATTAGGTTAAAATACATTTCATTAGAAAGACACAGAAGTCTTACCTTCTGAGGTGAAGATAAGTAGATGCCCTTGATAAATACATGTCTTTGAAATTGTGTGCTAATATTTACCTGAGAACCTTTATCATGTTATTGTCTGAGATTGTATTATATGCATCCCTCATTTATAACGGTATTTAAAACATTTAAAATATATACACATATATTAAACGTAAACACCATCAGGTGCATTTCTGCTTCATTAGAAATCAAGACATTACAAACTCAAAAAAGAAAAGCATTTATTCATATATTAGAGCTGTTAGTATATCATTTTAAATCTATTCAAACTTTCTTGCCTGGTAAATTTCATTCCACAAGCATTAACCAAATATCTGCTGTTT
The DNA here is from genome assembly GCF_000299155.1 of Elephantulus edwardii. Taxonomy (NCBI): domain Eukaryota; kingdom Metazoa; phylum Chordata; class Mammalia; order Macroscelidea; family Macroscelididae; genus Elephantulus; species Elephantulus edwardii. Next base: position 1,973,223 of record NW_006399850.1, on the reverse strand, counting down.
CCCAGGATACTGTATACAGGATATACTAGACATCGCTTTTAAAGAGCTCACTGCTAGAGTCTGGTGACAGGCAATGAAACTTTACTTTGTATCTTGGGAAATGCAGTTACTTAATGTCATAAAGACAAAGTATAATATATTTATTTTGAAATAACATTATCCATCTTTCCTCTGGGTTGTGGTTAATTATTTATGGCTGCAATCCAAAAGGCACAATGATCCAAATCCTCCAGCTGCTCTGGGGGAAAGGATGACAATCTCCTCCCATGAGATTTACTGCCTCTGAAAACCCACTGTTGGATGAGTTATAAGTTTGTCCTGACTTGACAGTACAAAATAACAAAAACAACAGTGGTTGCCTTGGAACAAAATAAATATTATAGAATATAAACATATATAGAATTCCAAGAGTGTTCTGTTGTCTGTGGGCGGTGTAAACAATTAACATACTTCTCTGCCACCCAAAAGACAGGTATTTGAGTGAATTCAGAGGTCCCTCAGAAAAAAGGCCTGACAATCCACTTCTGAAATATCTCAAGCTGACTCACTGAATTGGTGTCAGTTTGCATTCAAGTGACCTACATCAGGTTTCCAAGGTTGTAAATAAAAGTGGGAGAAAGATGGATTTAAAACAAAGAGGACTCAGCCTTTAGGTTAGCAGCATAGCTCACTAGAGACAATATTATCAGTGTCTTTCTGAAAAATCAGTCGTTAAAAACCCTACTGAATGCATTTCTAGTCTGTCACATATGTGGGACGCCATGAGTCAGAATCAAGTAATGCCAATTGATATCACTGGTTAACAATGGTCTGTTATTGTTGTTATTGTTGATATTGTTGTTGTATACCATCTAATCAGAACCAACCCATAGCTAACCCTTCAGAAGGTTTTCAGAGGAAGTCATCACTCAGAAGGAGGCTGCCCATCTTTCTTCCATGAAAGAAAGCTGGCAAATATGAACTGTGTGCTCTTGGGATTGCAGCACAGATTCTTATCACTAGCCCACCAGAGCTCCCTAACTATATTCTAGATATTTTAATATTATAAAGAATGCATCTTTCTCTCAAAATTTTTTAAATTAAGAGCTTTTAATGAAATTAAAATTTTAAATTAGATTTTTAATTTAACATTTTAGTAATAATCATTGTTATATATATTCTATTGCAGTAACAACGTAAACAATATTAATTAAATAATAATAAATTAAAATTATAAATTCCATTTTCTAAAAGTAATAGCTCTTAAAAAAACTTAAGAGCTGTTTGAAAATGTGTATTACAAAAATAAGAAGATAAATTAAAACTAACCTGACATAGAAAGATAGAGACAAATTTAAGAAACCTTAATCCAGGCCACGTGTTATTTAAATAAACTCACCTGACCTGTATTATGGTTCACTCTGGGTACAGGTGGTATATTATAGAAGCCTTGGTGGTGTGGTGGATGAAGCAGTGGGATGCTAACTGGAAGGCTAGCGGCTTGAAGCAGTAAGACAAAGATGACGCAATCTGCTTCTGTAAAGATTTATAGCCGTGGAAAGCCCATGCGGCAGTTCTACTTTGTCCTGCAGGGTTGCTAGGAGTCAGAATGGGCTTAACATCAGTGTGGTTTGGTTTGGGTAGAGATTAAAGATGGATCAAAATTTTGTGCCATTCTTTAAATCAAACAGTGAAAGTTCTTTTGCCTTAAATCTTTTCAATTCTTTTTTTTTATTGGGAAAAACATATTGGGGGTACAAGGAGGTGAGGGTTGGGGGCAGAAGGGTGAGGATGGGCTAGGATGCAGTTGCAGAGCTGCACAGCTTGGTCGGTGGGGGGAGCAGGTGAAGGAAATGATGAGGGTCCAGAGGCGACCAGATACTACAGAGGAATGACAAACATTTTCCAATAGTAATTAAACCAACTGTCTTATTGATTTGGGAATTGGATGCCGACTCTCTGGCTTCTTCATGCTGAACAGGGGCATAGATGTAATGGGGGGAAGGGAGGACTCTTTATCACCTTACTGGTGGTCTTGGGTTAAAGCTGCTTGCCTTCTTGCTCTGTTAGAAGATAATTTCCTGTCATTTGCTCCCCTCTGGACTGCAAAGTGTTTTACCAGGTGGGTCCAGTGGGGATGGCTGGTTGAACCCAGATGCTCCATCCTCCTTTGCTTCCTTAGCTGTCAGTTGTATTTCCTTTCTATCACTGGCACTGGGTTCAGGGTCAATTCTGGAGTAAAACTCAGAGTTAAGGTTACCTATAGGAAAGGGAGCAAACCTTGAGAGAACAAACTTGTGAGTTACAAATAGAAGGGCTTTGAGGGTGTTTCTTTCAGGTTTACTGGGGGAGAGGCTGGCAGAAGGTGGCCTAGGTAACATTGGATAACCTAGGCATTCTTTTTTTTTCCCTTCCCCACCCAGGGGTCAATCTGGGGACAATGGCACAAACTGGGGACTGAGGAGCTCACCCTGAGGGCCGCGACGGCTCACCCTGAGCTGAGGGCCGAGGGCAGCCCGCCCCAGGCAGAGGGCCACGATGGCTCACCCCAAGCCAGGGGCCGAGGGAAACCCGCCCTGGGCAGAGGGCCACGATAGCTCACAGCGAGCCGGGGGCCGAGGGCAGCCCGCCCCGGGAAGAGGGCTGCGACGGCTCACCCCGAGCCGGGGGCCGAGGGAAGCCCACCCCGGGCAGAGGGCCGAGGGAAGCCCACCCCGGGCAGAGGGCTGAAGGCAGCCTGCCCCAGGCAGAGGGCTGTGATGGCTCACTCCGAGCCGGGGGCCGAGGGCAGCCCTTCCCGAGCAGGGCAACACCACCCAGGAGCTGGCTGGCATACTCCTCCTCCAATTTCCCCTACCTCAGTCTGGTCCCCTCGCCTGACTAAGGACTCTGTGGTCAGGGATAGTGTTTCCAATTCCAGCATTGCCACTTTTACCCCCCCATAAGTGGTCATACTATATTTTAAAGTAGGTGTCACAGCCCTCCCCCTTTATATAGGATAAAGAGAACCTGAGAACTGTGAACAGACTCCCCCCAGGTCTAACCATCTTTTGGCAGAAGCATTCAACAGAACAAAATGTGTGGTGCATTTAGCATGTCAGTCCTCTTGTGCATGCTGCCACTGTTAAGGTTATCAGACTCACAGTGACTTTCAGCAATCCATTGCATAGGTAATAATCTTCTTTGGCCTGTCCAATGCATAGGCAATCTTCTTCTTTGGCCTGTCCAATGCATAGGTAATCTTTGGCCTGTCCAATGCATAGGTAATTGTCTTCTTTGGCCTTTCCAAGGAGACCCAAACCTGTAGATGGCGGTCATGCTTCCCATCTCCCACCTCCTATGCAGGTGGCCAGTGGGGCGTGCCCCCTGCCCCCAGCACAGGAGGCCTGCAGGAAGCGCACGGCCCCCCACCCCACCACACAGGCGCTTGGCTGGTGTGCGGCCCCTCTTGTGCAGGCCGCCGGCGGGCACCCGCTTCCCCCACAGCCGCCATCCTGGCTCCAAGAATTCTCTCCAGACCAAGTCCATCTTGTGGCAATGTGGTGGCTTCACTGTACCAGTCTTGAGGAGGGCGGGTGCCCAGCATCCATCCTGGGTGAGGGAATCCATTTGTTCTGGCTGTGGAAGCCTCATGGAGCTGCAGTGGCTGTGCGGCACAGTGAGGGCTCTGCGGGGGGGGGGTGGGTAGGGAGCCACAAGACTCACCTATTTCTCCTTGGGAATCCTTGAATTCCTGTTGTTGAGCCTCGATCTTCACCGAGGGCCAGTCATCAACTGTTTAAGTGTTCAATTATCAATAAGCCGAAGTCTGTGGAAGGCCATCATGGCCCTGCTTTAAGTGGTTCGCTGCTCCCACAGCTCACCACGCTGTCTCTGCCTCCACCACCATCTTGGATCTCCAAATCTTTTCAATTCTTTACAATTTATGTGAGAGTTGGACAAGGACTAAGGATGACAGAAGAAGAAACAATGCCTTTTAAGTTACGGTGTTGCAGAAGAGTGCTGTATTTTCATGGACAAACAAAAGTACAAACAAATATGTGTTAGAAAAATTACGATCAGGTTGCTCCTTAGAGGCAAGGATGGCGAAGCTTTGCCTCATACACTTAGAGCAGGTTGTTAACAGTGGCCAGTCCTCAGAGAAAAATGTCATGCTTGGAGAGGAAAAGGGGCAGCAAAAGAAAAAAAAGATCATCCACAAGATGGACTCACATGGTGACTTATAACAATGGGTGCCATTGTATGGTGATGGTGACACAAGATAAGGGATGGTTCAAATTCATTGTTCATAGGGTCACTATGAGTCATACTAGACTTGATGACACATAACAACAATAATTTGAGTCTCTGTGACAATTCTTGCCATTAGAAAGAATATAGTCAAAATGATACAGGATCAATTTTCCAGTTTTGTTGTTTTTACTGTGCATTTCCAACTCACTTGATAATGTTGCAACAGTCAAAACCACTGACTTCTAAATACACACTGATAGCACATACACTCACAGCTTAGCAGCACTTGTATGTCCCTCGAGATTTTTTCAGCTTTACTCTGCTCAGTTTAACACATAAAATCATGAGCAGTTTCCCTCGGGGTTAATTTGGTTTTATCCCAAGCTCTTGTATTTCATGAACTGTGAAAATAGTGTTTCAAAAACAGGGAGGTTCTCATCATCAAAACAATGAATCTCAATTATGTTTGAGATTTCTTTTGTTTTGACTAGCTCTGGGTATTTTAACATGTCTTGGACTTGCTTTTAAAGAACATTGATGACACAGTGTTTTACATGTTGCTCTGCTAACCAAAAACCTAGCAGTTGGAATCCACCTGCTGCTCCTCATGAGAAAGATGGTCTCCCAAAGACAACTACTGTATATGAAACCATTATTGTAGAATGATATGAGGGTCCAAGGGGGTGGGGAGAGGGTGAAAGCAGATGGGTAAGAATGTGTGGGGTGAGGGGGGTATAGGTGAGGGGGTGAGGGGAATGGGAATTATCTGGTGTGATAAACAGTGTATTTGAATTTTGTAAATAAACTTGTTGTTGTTCATTGCTTTCAGGTCAAGCATAACTCATAGTGACCCTATGAACAAAAGGCCTGAAGCCCATCTACAACTATCGAAATTTATCAAAATTCATACAGCCTTCAGAGGCATGTTGTTTAGGAAGTGGATACCACTCCTGCTTCCAAACCTGTCATAGTATGTTATTGTTGTTATGTGCCATTGAGTCACCTGTGATGTATAACAACCCTATGAAGAGCAGCTCTGAACTCTTCCCTGTCCTAAGCCAGTCTCATTTACTCCGACACACCAACCCCCATTACTGTATCAGTCTATCTCATCCTGAGTCTCCCTTTCCTGTCCTGTCCATCCACCGTTCCAAGAATGATGTCCTTCTCCAAGTACCAATCTCTCCTGGCCACGTCCCCAAACAAAGTAAGTGAGGGGAAGCTTCAAAATCCTAGCCTCCAAGAAGAGACTTGGTTTCACCCTCTCCAAGAGAGACCTATTTGTTTTCTTGGCAGACCATGGTATGTTCAAGACTCTACTCCAGCACCATACAACTCAAAGGCATCTGTTCTTCTGTCATTCCTAGTCGTTGTCCAACTCCCTGAAGCATATTAATAAGTAATTGAGAAGACATGGCCTGACATCGTTGCTCTTCAGCACTCTGGAAAGGTCCATACAGCAGATTTTCCCAGTGCAATTCATCTTTTCATTTCCTGACTGATGGTGTTAAGAGTGTTGATTGTGAGTTTGAGTAAGCTGCAATTACTAACAACCTCTCCTCTCCATCTATTATGGTACTGCCAATTGGCCTAGTGGTGAAAATCCTTGTCTTCTTGACGTTGAGCTTCAATTCATGTCAAGGGCTATAATTCTTGCCCTTTTACAGAAAGTATTTCAGATCTTCTTCAGTTTCAGCAAGCAAGGTTGTATCATCTACACATCGTAAGTTGGTGATGAGTCTTCCTTCAATCCCGATGCCAATTCCTCCTCATAAATCTCTGCTTTTCAAATGACTGTTCTGCATTCAGATTGAAAAGGTATGGGGACAGGATGCATCCCTGGTACTAAAAAAAAATGTACAGTCTCAAAAGCCCAGTAGAATGTCACCATGAGATAGACTTGATAGAAAAGTAAGTTCATTTCCTTTTCTTTGTCTTTGTTGTTCTTAAAAGACGTATTCAGCAAATGGATCACAGGGCAAGCTTACAAATACCCATTTCCAACTTTTGAATTCTTCAAATTGAGCAAAAGTTTCATATCCATGAGTTTTCAAAACCAGATATATTTCTTTTTTTTCCCACACTAATCTTGATTAATTTTTATTATAATGAAATTAATGCTCTAATGTTAGCAACTCCATTCTACCGAATATATTGTTGGGTCATCCCCACCACGTTCTTTTTTTTTTCTTTGTTAATTTATTATTAATTCCAATGAAAATTTACAGAGACTTTGGATTTCCACTCATTCATTGTTGCACTTTTCTCCCCTCCCACCCCTCCCCCCTAGTACACTTCCCTCTTAGAAGAGTAAAAGAAAAATTCTTTCACTGTTTTACAATCCCTCCCCCTAGGCCTCCTCCACTATGTAACCTTCACTCTGGACTCCTGTCATGACAAAAATGCCTAATCACATATCCCTTTTAAACAGTTTTCTCCCTCATCTGTTTCAATGCAATATACATTATTGAACCCATCTTTCTCAGTCTCCCTCCAACCCCGAGGTCAGTCCTGTTTTACAACAGTGGCACCATGCAGTATTTGTCATTTTGTGACTAAGATACTTAACTCAGCATAATGTCCTCCAGGGTCACCCATTTTGAATAATATTGCATGAGTTCCTTGTTTTTCAATGCAGCGTAGTATTCCATTGTGTGAATATA
>NW_006399850.1:1954037-1966248 GCF_000299155.1 Elephantulus edwardii | reverse complement strand
ATTTGTCCTTTTGTGACTGAGATATTTCACTCAGCATAATGTCCTCCAAGGTCACCCATTTTGAATAATATTGCACGAGTTCCTTGTTTTTCAATGCAGCGTAGTATTCCATTGTGTGAATATACCACAGCTTCTCTATCCATTCGTTTGTTGATGGGCATTTAGGTTGTTTCCAACTCCTTGATATTGTGAACAAAGCCACGATAAAAATGGGTGTGCATATATCTGCTTGGGTGGCAGTTATGGTCTCTTTGGGGTATATTCCCAGTAGTGGAATTGCTGGGTCAAACTTTTTGAGAAAGTGCCATACCACCTTCCACAGTGGTTGTACCATTTTACAATCCCACCAACAGTTAATAAGGGTTCCAGTTTCTCCACAACCTCGCCAGCATTTGTTGATTACTATTCTGTTAAATTTTGTTATTCTAACTGGGGTGAGATGATATCTCATAGTTGTTTTTGCTTTGCATCTCTCTTAGAGCTAGAGATTTTGACATTTCTTAATATGCTTCTTAGCCATCTGAATGTCTTTTTTGGTGAAGTGTCTGTCCATACCCTGTGCCCATTTTTCTATTGGATTATTTACCTTTATCTTGTTGTGGTGATGTATTTCTCTTAAATGTTACCTGATGTTGCTACTATATCCAGTCTGTGGTTTACCTTATAGTCTTAAATTAATTTTTATTTAATATTTCTGCTTATTTCATTCAGTGAGAGAACTCGTGGAGAGGAAAACCAAAGAAAAACTGGATGGGGAAAAAGAAAGATAGATGCAAGCTTACAAATTGAAGTCTAATATGGCACCTAACAACAACAATTCTAAAACAATCACTCCCTCTGTGGTACATGAGTCTGTAGCAGCATATTCCAAGAATAGTGTCAGGTCAATCCATAACTTCTGACAAATCATGAGTGGCATTACTTTAAAGCATCCTAATTTTTGCATTAGGTTCTTCTAAATGGGAAAAATTCCCAGAGTATATATACAAAATGAAGAACAAGGAAAATACTATAAATTGAAATGCAAAAATACGAGTTTATTTCCCAAGTCACAGCTTGGAATCATCTCTGTTTTGAATATTGTTGGGAAAGTATGCATTTTTGATGAGGCTTTGTTGATAGGCAAAATGCAGAGCTCACTTTCAGCCATCTAAGACTCTGAACGTAAGTCCAATTCTGAACAACATGAGATGGTTCTGCTATTCCTCATCTCCCAAACAATATCCAGCAAGTATAGAACCGAGAGTGCTCAAAGAGTTTGTTGGTTTCATCTAGTAATATTAAAAAGCTATGTTTTTAAAATAAAACATCCAGTTGGGGAGCAAAACTGAAAGATCTTAATGAATAGTAAGTCAATGCCAATAACAAGGGAGAAAAATAAAAGGAGTGAGGAAGGACCAGAAGTCCAGAATATTTGAAGAGGAGAAAAGGGAAAGCTCATAACAGAATTAGTCTATCATATATAATCAAAGTTGCTTGTAGAGGCAGCTGAGCCAGAAGTTCCTGCCCCTACAATTCACATGTCTTATAGAAGTGATGATCAGAAAAATAGGGGAATCTGTTCCCTACTCCACTGCTAGCCAAGCATGTTATCTTAGAAATATCATTAAATATTCTGTAATTGTTTGCTTAGCGATGTGAAAACAGGTACCATAACCTCTTACTTGTCCTATCAAAAACCGTAACCTAAATGATAGAGTTCCAAGTTACAATTTTTGTTATCCTTTTTCTAAAAACCTAAGGGATGAGCACTAAGGCCACATCCTTTCTTTAAAAAAAGTAATAATAATGTGTCTCTGTAAATCTGTTTCACTACTTCTTTGAGCTATCATTGTCATACATATCTTACCACATTATATGTATAAGAACCACGTTCTTTTAAACAGCTCAGTCTTCAGCATCTTGTGTTCGTTTTGCTTCTTATATTGAAGGCAGGCTCAAAAACCCCCACAGAAACAGAAAACAGAATTTATTTTCTAATTTTTATTGTTATCACTGACCCTTATCTGCAGAGCTCCCTCTGGGCAGGCACCCTCCTGTATGTCTCCATATCTCGTGGGGAAGCAATATTTCTGTCATCAGATTATATCCAAATACATGGTCCCCCAGCAAACATTAAATCTAATGAAAACATTACCGAAAGGTATTAAGAGGTGAGCCTGCATGTTTTACATTTCCTCTAGAGTCTCACTCATGGTGATTTACATAACTGTTTCAGAATATTCAAACCGCATTTTTTAAATGTCACCATTTCCAGGGATTATTTGTATATTGTTCTTAATTAACTCCAACTTCAAAATCTGGTTGGTCAAAATGGTTTTGTGTATCATATCTCCCGGTGTCACTCAGCACTGGCTTAATTAGGTTCCCAGCTTGCTTTCACCTAGATCAAAAGCTGGGCAAGGGGGCTTGAGGAGGATTATCATAATAAATAAAATGTGCTTGCTCGTTCGTTTGGTTCCTCTGTGTGTGTCTGTGTGTGTGTGTGTTTTCGTGTGTGTGTGTGTGTGTGTGTGTGTGTGTGTGTTTTCAGAGTTTAGACTTTAGAAATAATGAATGCATAACACACTTATTCTATGTAAGGTGATGCATGCAGGGTACTGAAAACACTTTAATATTAAGGTGTTTGCAACAGCTCTGTTACTTAAAAACTGAACCTAGTTTCAAAGGCAATATTTTATCACAAGAGAATACAGAACACATAACTCATACTATGTTTTTTACTGTTTATGCTCTTTCAGAAAACATGAAAGCAAGGGAGAAATGTCACTCAAACCAGTTACCCATAAAGTAATAAGCTATGCTAATTTGTCTAAAATAGAATCATTTAAAGTCAGAAGAGGGACAGAGAAATGTGAGAGGTCCCATATTCTCCAAAAAACGAAATAGAGGTGATACACTAGAGAAAGGAAACTTCACATTTATCCATCTTTTGATGCTCACTTAAATTTTTTTCCAACCAAGTACAAAACATAAAAAGTAAAAGTTTTATCTTATTACCATATCAACTTTCAACTAATTTCCAGTCTCTTCTTATGGACAGCCACTGATGGTAATTTAATGTGGACACATTTTCAAACATTTTAATTCATATCCAAGCATACATACCAATGCATACATGTACAAAAGGTTTATACTTATAATATGTTTATGAATATACAAAGTAAAGCATTCATTTAACAATTATCCTTTTTGTCTACATTATCAACATTTGGGCTTTTTCAAGATTCTAATACATATATATTCACAGCTTTAGTCTGCATGGCTCCACAATCAACATTCTTGGCACCAGCAGCCAGGAAATTAAAAGACGTACTGTGATGGGAAAGTCTGCTGTTAGGGACCTCACTTAAGTACTAAAGAGCAACTGTGTGTCTCTGGAGACTAAAGTGTGTCTGATACAGGCCATGATCTTTGCAATCACATGTTATGTGTCAGAGAGTTGGACAATGACCAGGGAGGATAGAAGAAGAATTGAGGCCTTTGAGCTTTGGTGTTGGAGACAAGTATTGAGGGTACCATGGACTGCTAAGAAAACAGATTCATCCTGGAAAGGGTTAAACCAGGTGGCTCCTTGAAAGCAAGGATTCTGAGGCTTGTCTGACATACTTTGGTCATGTTGTAAGGAGAGACTGGTCCTTGGAGAAGGACATCATGCTTGAGAGGGTGCAGAGCAGGCACAGGAGGGGAAGACCCTCCAGAAGACTGATTGATTCGGTGACTGGGGTAATCAGGATGAGTGTGTCAGAGACAATGAGATTGGCACAGGACAGAACAGAGTTTAGGGCTGTTGTAAATAGGGTTTCTATGAGTCGCAAGTGACTCTACGGCACATAACAGCAACAACAATACATATATCTTTGAACACATGTCCAAATGTTTCTTGAGAAAATATTCATAAGTATGTAATGACTAGATCAAAGGATATGTCCATTTTTAATTTGGGTGTCAACTCCCATTTTAAAAATAACAAACTACAGTAATTTAAACTCACAGTAACCTCTTAAGAAAAAAATTAACATTTCTGTACATCTATCCACAATAAATACTGAGTCATCGTTTTCTGTTTCTCAACATAATTATGAATTCGTTCTTTGTTCTACAATTTCCAACTTACATCTTGGGAAAGAGTATGCTCGATCCTCTGCATTTTATTAAATTTATCACTAAGTAAAATAGATAAAACCAGGAACAAAATAACAGAATCTTTTGTTGTTAAATATGAGTACATACTCAGCTCTAAAATACTCATAGAAAAGGAGTAGAGCGAATAATCTGGAATTCGAAAAAAATACAGAAGGACCGGTAGCTTTAAACTCCAAAAAGCTGTATTTGCTTCTGAAATTTTCGGTAACTCAAAATATACACTTGGGGAAACTGAGTTCAGCATTTAAGAGCTAAAAAAAATGACTTGTCAAGTGGGAATTTTTTTTTATTATTATTATTATTTTTTGTGTGTGTGAGTATACCATCAAATCAGATCTGACTGGTACAGGAGGAGATTGTCCCTCCTTCCCCAGCAGAGCATCTGGTGGATTCGAACCGTGTGCCTCTGGGATTATAGTTGCAGCTCCTTACCACTATGCCACCAGAGCTCTCAAGTGGGAATTTTTAAATAAAGTATACCATAATGATTATGTTTGTTATTAAATATAATTATAAATAAAAACTCATGCCATTTCATTGTTGGAGCAATTCATGCATTTGCACTTTTTTAATTTAAGGGGTTTTTTTACGTTGGGTTGCATACAAAGTTCATATACATTGTATTTCAAATTATTTTTCGTTCACATTGTGTTTCATACAATCATTCCCATTCATTATGTGTTTTTTAACCTGATCCAAGCTATTGCCTTTTTATTATGTTATTATGTTTTAATAACATTTTTATTTTATATTGGTTTACTTACAAAGTTCATATACATTGATTTTCATATCGGATTTTCCCATTTCCTTTACCCACCTCTCCCTCCACCCATCAAACTGTCCAACTCTATGATTATCCCCTCTCCTTGCCCATCCTCATCCCCCTGCTCTGTGCCCCCTTGGATCCTTATACACATTTTACTAGTTATCTATTTCTACAATAATGGTCTTATACATATTTTACTTTATGGAACTGAGTTAGTTCACTTAGGCTAATGCTTTCCAGTCATACATTCTGTTTTGTAAAATCAGTACATTGAACTATGCTCACCATTACCCTGTCTATCCAGATCCCTGACAAATCTTTCCCATTTCCTTTACTCACCCTCTACCCACCAAATTGTTGCACTTTACACCTTTAAAGAAAATAAAGTCCATCTAGAGTAGAGACATAAATACAGAAATCAAAATATATGATAAAACATTATCTTTTTTAGACAAAAGAATATAATGATTGTCAGATCAATGGAGAAATGTTAGCTTTCTTAACCTTGAATTATAGAAGAAGTCACAAAGGTAAAACTGACAATTCATATTTGAAAAATTGTTTTATTTTGTTTGATGGAAAATAAAACATGTAAGTGACAGAAGCATTGCTTTTTTAAAAAAATAAATTATCAGGGCCAAGGATATAAACAGACAATTCACAGAAAGAGAGTAACTATACTGATAGGAGAAAACTCATTGTTTCTGATATTCACAATAAATGGGACATTTTATACTGGTTTGATTGGCAAAATACTATAAAATGCTATTATAACTATTGTATAAGTTTTAGAGAGTAATATGACCCCACAAATAAAAAGCCAGTAGCTTGTTTATATATATTTAATAGTACATTCTTTAGAAATTACTCTAAAAACTAGAATAAAACTAATATTTACTGGGTTTGGTACTTGACATATATTGTCTTATTTAATTCAACAAAGTAAAAACCTAGGAGAACAAGTATATTAACTGTGGAATTTTCTTAGAAGTAAAAGCATTTTTATAGTCCAACTATAGAGAAAAACATTTTTTAAAAGTATGCTCCTTGTCATACAGAATGTATATACTCATTTTTAAAATCTTTTGCTGCTTAGATGTGATAAAAGCTGCTAATTTGTGAGAATTGAAACTTTCTCCTCTCTCTGCCTCTTATCTTGTACTAATCCCCATGTACCTTCATTCAAACCAAGTACCTTTGAGTTGACAGTGCAAGCCCTTACATTGCACAAAATTCTTCTTGGACAAATTCTCCACGTAACAGCATTCACAAGGTGGGAGGGTAAGCACTGATAATCACTCCCCATGCATGGATAGTCACTCTTCATAGTTCTATCGTGGGATGGAGGGGTTATTGGTGGGGGATTTCAGATGCAAAGAAGAGAAAGAATATTGAAGGAAGGAGGTAATGGTGAGAAAAGAGACAGCAAATTCTACTGGAGGCGTAAGAGTGAAATGCTTCCTAGAGTCTGTATGTATGCAGAACAATAGCAAATATCAGACTTTAGCAAGATAAGCTGACATTTAAGGATATTGGTCCTATTTTATACTTGGCTCTATAAAAACCTCAAACTCACTGTCATAGAGTCAGTTCCAACTCACAGCAATCCTGTGCTGGTTTTCTGAGACTGTAAATGGTAATGGAACAAGACTGCCCATCTTTCTCCCAAGGAGCCGCTAGTGGATTCAAATTTCCAGTCCAACTCACTAAAAATTCACAACAGGAGTTCTTCTTTTAATGTTTTCTGAGACACCTTTTTAAAAAAAAAAGAGAGAGTGGTATCTAGTATACAAGAGATGCTCTTTACTGGCCTGTAACAACAGAGGAAGGCGAATCAGGAATAGGAGGAAGAAAATGAATTTGTGCTAATTACTTCCATGAATAACTGACTCTTTTTGCTGTGAGAACAAAACTAAATGGCACTCAGCCACCATTACTGATTGCTTTGATCAAATAGTCTATAGAGGAATCCCAATAGAAAATGGAAGACTGTAGAACCGAATTTCAAGTTTTCGTGGGCGCTAGGCATTCTGGAGCCATAGAAGGTTGATCTCTTGCAACTATATTGTTGTTGTTGTGTGTTACAGAATCAGAACCAACTTATTACTGACACTTCCATGGGTTTTCTAAGGGAATAAATTGCATATAGAAGATCATCCCTCTTTCTACTGAGGAAAAGCAAGTAGATTCAAGCCATGTACCTTTGGGTTGACACTGCAACTCCTTACCACTAGGCCACCAGAGCACCCTTGCAACTATAGCTCTAAGATAATATTTAAACCATAAACTAAAAAGATCCTCTCAATTCATCTTAAGTTAAAAATTCATTAAACTCAACAAGTATTTTTAAAAGTCTTCCTTGAGCATTATAGTCTCTTGAGAACTGTCCATATGGGATCAAATTGAGAATAGCAACTAGAAAGATTAACTAGGAACCTTAGGGGGAAATGAACTTATGTTATGGAGAAGAAAAAACTCAGAAAAGGAGGGTGAGATTGAAGAATGTAACCAATGCCACTGGGGAAATAGTTGAATTAATGAAATGTTCTGCTATCTACATTCTCAACAACGAAATAAATTTACAAAAAAAACTCCACTTTTAAAAAAGAATGAAAGCAGTTATTTTTATCATTATTATTCAGCATGTGGAAAATGTGTATGCTGTAACTGCGCATTATTTACTGAAAAAAATAGGAGATGACCAGTAGAAATTATTTGCACGCCAAATATGCAGGTATAGGAGCTTCTAAAACATGTGAAACTGGGGTAGAATTCCAAATCTGCATTCATAGATCAGGCTCCAGAACAACCATCAAAGCTTGTGGTTGTGGTGGTGGTTGCAGTTATTAGGTGCTTAGAAGTCAGGTATGACTCATAAAGACCCTGTGAACAACTGACCTAAACCCTGCCCTATCTTGTGCCATCTCAATTTTCTCAGAAACACTTGAGCCTACTGCTGTAGTCACATTGTCAATCTCAGTGGAGGTCTTCTTCTCCTTCACTAATCCTCCATATTTCCAAGCTTGATGTTCCTTTTCAAGGAATATCCTCGCCTAGATACATGTTCAAAATATAAGAGACAAAGTAGCATGGACCAGAGGTTTGCGGTTGCAAGGAACTGAGGAAAAATAAAATGATACTAGAATAAACACTGGAGATTTTTTTTACCCCCAATTCTTTCCTTTTATTTATTTATTGTTGCACATTTCCCCCTTCTTGCCCCTTCCCCCAGGCCATCTGCAATGTACCCTTTGTTCCAGATTGTTCTCATCTATAAAACATATAATCATATCTTCCTGACAGTTCTTCCCCTCATCTGTTCTAATGCAGTGTTTATTATCTATCTATCCACTCTCTCCCCATTTCCCACACTCTGCCCATTCCCTCCCCATCTCCCCCATATCTGTCCTATTTTATAGCTGCGGTGTTATGCAGTATTTGCCCTTATGTGACTAAGATATTTCACTTAGCATGATGTCCTCAAGGCTCCTCATGTTGTGTAATGTTTTATTATGTTATTATTTTACAATGCTGCATAATATTCCATTTTGTGGGTGTACCATAGTTTTTCTATTCATTCATTTATTGATGGGCACCTGGGTTGCTTCCTTCTCTTGCTTTTGTGAATAATGCAGCAATAAACATGGATATTCATATATTTGTTTGAGTTCTGACTCTAGTTTCTTTAGAACATATTCCTAGTAGTGGAATTTCTGGGTCAAATGGTATTTTTATTTCCAACTTTCTGAGAAAATGTCAGGCCACCTTCCACAGTGGTTGTACCATTTAACATTCCCACTGACAATGAATAAGAGTTCTCATCTCTCTACAACCTCATCAGCATTTGTTGTTTGCTGCCCTGTTGAACTTTTCTATTGCTGCTGGGGTGAAATGACATCTCATAGTTGTTTTGCTATCCCCATGTTTTAATGACTAATCTGGTATTTACTTTAATGGAATGAATTGAATGAATTGTCATTGCAAGAGTTTTCCTTTATTTCTTTGACCCTCCACCTTTCCCAGAACAATGTGTTTTTCCAAAATTGGTCCCTCATGACAGCTTGCCCAAAGTATGTATGATTAAATATTATTATCCTTGCCTCTAAAAAACAGCCTTGGTGCCCTTCCTCCAAGACAGACTTGCTTGTTCTTTTGGTGGTCCATGGGGTATTCAGTATTATTTTCCAGCCAGTAATTCAAAGACATTAATTCTTCTTCTATGATCCTTATTCATTGTCCAAAATTCAGATGCATAGGAAGAAATTAAGAGTACTGTCTTGTCTCTAGTACACCTTAGTCCTTAAACTGACATCATTGCTCTTTAGAACTCTGGAAAGGTCCTTGATAGCAGATTTTGCCAATGCAACACTTCTTTTGGTTTATGTAAGATGGCACAAACTTGCTCATTGAAAGTGGAAAAGACTCTTGCTAAAAAAAGGTCAAACACTACAGGCTTCAAAATGCATTACATTTCACCATCAAGAAAACAAAAATCCTCACCACTTGGTCAATAGACAACATCATGACAGATGGAGAAAATATCTAAATTTCCAACAACCTCATCTTACTTGGATCCGTAACCAACAACTTTGGTACTAGCAGTCAAAAATTCAAAATACGAGTCATATTAGGGAAATCTACTGTCAAGGACCTCTCTCCAAGGTACTGAAAAGCAGTGATGTCAGCTTAAAGACTAAGGTGCATCTGATCAAAGCTATGGTCTTTATCACAAATTACTACACATGTGAAGGTTGGACAGTGACTAAGGATGGAAGAAGAAGAACTAATGTCTTTAAAAAGTGGTATTGGAGAAGAGTACTGAAGATCCCATGGACAGCCAAAAGAACAAGTAAGTCTGTTTTGGAGAACGTGTGACTAAGATGCTCTTGGAAGCAAAGATAGTAAAACTTAAACTCAAATACTTTGGGCATTTTGATGGGAGAGGCCAGAAGGAAGATTGCTTGTAATGGAAGGGCGGGGGAAGTACACCCACATATTTATCCAATAAAAGAAGAGAAACTTCCTTCTTATAGCCATAGATTCAGCAGACTGTCCTCTGACAATTTTATAAATGCCCCTTGATCTGATTTTAGGCTTCCAGATCACCTTCTGACTAAACATTTCCAAGTACTTATTCTATAGAAAGAGTGCTCTATACCTTATATTTCTTAATGCAGATTAACATAATAATCAATCTGTATAAATTGCAAGCATTTGAGGAGTATGATTTTGTTCTTGAAGCAGAGAACCATACCAGCAAACTTCTCAAAGTAAATCAAAGCCTTACAAACAAGTACAGGTTTACAATATTTAAAATTTTGTAGAAGATTGATAAGATTAATTTTAAAGATACAATAGGCAACAACATAATAAATGAAGAAAAAAATTGAGGTTTTCGATGATTTCATTCCATAATCCAAGTAAATGTTGTCCTTGGTGTTGTTGTTGTTGTCATTATGTGCTGTTGAGTTGTTGGTGGTTCATAGCAACCTTTGTACAATAGCTCTGAACCCTTCCTTCCCTATTGTGAGCCAGCCTCAGACTCTGACACACCTAATTCCATTGTTCCAGTTACTGTGTCAAGTTATCTCATTTAGGGTCTTGCTCTCCTGTACCTTCCCTCCACCCTTCCAAGCATGATGTCCATCTCCAAGGACTAGTCATTCCTGGCCACATGCACAAAGCATATGAGACAGAGCTTCAAAATCCTTGCCTCCAAGAAGATATTTGTTTTCATCCTCTCCAAGACAGACCTATGTGTTCTCCTGGTGGTCCATGGTATGTTCAATACTCTTTTCCAGCACCACAACTCAAAGGCAACAATTCTTCTTCTGCCATCTTTAGTCATTGTCCAGCTCTCTGATATATAGCAAGTAATTGTGAAAATCATGCCCTGGATCAGACATACCTTAAACTCTAGACTGACATTACTGATCTTTAGCACTTTAGCATGGTCTCTGACAGCAAACTTTACCAAAGCAATTTGTCTTTTGATTTCCTGACTTGTGCCAAGAGTGTTGATTATGGAGCCAAGCAAGCTGAAATTATTAGCAACTTCAATCTCTCCCCCATCTATCATGGTGCTGCCAATTGGCCCAGTGGTGAGATTCTTTGTTTTCTTGATGTTAAGCTTCAATCCATATTGAAGTCTACTGTCCTTGACCTTCCACAGCAAACACTTCAGATCCTTCTCAGTTTTGGCAAGCAAGGTTGTAATAACTGCATAATTCAGATAAATAGCAGTCAAGAAACAAGTCACGAAATCAAATTTGCAATAGACAAATCTGCTGTTAAGGACATCTTTAAAATGCTTAACAGCAGGGATGTCAATTTAAAGACTAATGCAAACCTCACTCAAATCATAATATTTTCAGTTGCTTCTTATGCATGTGAAAGTGTGACATTGAATGAGAAAGATCAGGAAAAAAATTGATGCCTTTGACTTGTAGTTTTGATGAAGATTACTGGATTTAACTCTTCAAGACAGAAGAATAAGAAACAGAGCAAATCTTTTTGACTAAGGTAGCTAGCTATATGGGAAATTCCCTGTCTTAGTTAAAGAACCAGACATAGGTGATCTCCAAGGTATCTGGGAACAGAGATGAAAATGCAAACAAGTCTTTCCTTAGACCAACAGAGAGGACTTTCCCATAGAGCAAGCATTCCACTCCTAAACGCTTCAATTCTGCCACAATTAAGACCAATAAATATCTGCAAAGGAAGACCACTGATCGTTCAGATGCGTATATTCTAATTAGCAAGAAAAAATAAGTGAACCTTAAATGTGACCATTTTAACATTCTCGTCCTGAGGAGTTTGACGACAATCCACAACTCTTCTCAAGCACCTGAACTATCTAACATTCTGACTTGATACTGAGTTGGAGTTCTGAGTGAGCAGAGAGCTCTGGTAGCACAATGGTTAAAGTCCTGGATTATCAACTGAAAGTCACTCAGAGACATTTACATGAAAGTTAAAAGTAATTAATTGGACTTAAACTCAAGCAGAAGAGGCCTGGCCCAGCAGTGGTTTCTGAAGAGTTACAAACTTTTCTACTCTACCATTCAGGTACTTTGGCCTTAAACAGTACTGTCTGGCTAGAAGAGGCTGGTCAAGCGGTGGCTTCTGGAGGGCAATAGTCATCCTGATTCTCCTATGAGCCTCAGGCCAAAAGGAGAACACCAATATAAAAGGCCTTCACAAAACATTTACTTGTTGTTGTTGCTATGTGCCGTTGAGTCACTTGCGACTCATAGCCACCCAATGTACAACAGCCCTAAACCCTGCTCTATCCTGTGC
>NW_006399850.1:1936177-1952812 GCF_000299155.1 Elephantulus edwardii | reverse complement strand
TAGATATCTCTTCCAGTCAGTTGGCCAAGTGGTTGTTCTCCAGATTTCTTGGCACAACTTGGTGAGCACATCCAGGGCAGCATCTGTTAGCTGAAATACATCAATTAGTATACCATCTATTCCTGGGGCCTTACTTTTTGCTATTTCCTTCAAAGCAGCTTGAACTTCTTCCTTCATCACCATAGGTTCTTGCTCAAATGTTATTTCATTAAATTCTTCTTTATCTGCCAGTTCCTTTTGATACAATGACTCAGTATATTCCTTCCATCTTCTTTTAATACTTCCTGGATCATTTAATATTCTGCCTAAAGCACTTACCATGGGACATTATATAGTTACAACAACCTAATTTCTACTAAGAAAACACTCACATAATGTCAAGAAAGCAGTAGTCTCTTTCAGTCATCATGAAAAAAATAAAAAACATTTTTTCTAGAAAAGCAGACCCAATGAACAGCTCAAATAGAGAGAACAAGAATAAATGTTTATGTGGCGTTATTTGAACAGCTACAGAAGAAAGTGCAAATGATGAAAGAAATAACAAAAGCCATTAAGAGACCAAATACCCCAGAGTCAGGAATCCAGAGAAATATATTGAAGAGGATCAATTTGAACATCTACAAAAGAAAATGGAAAGGGTTGAAGAAAGAATTGATAGCATAGATAAAGAGATACAAGAACTTAAAAAAAAATCATCACAAGACAGAGAGGGTACAGCCAACAGGGTATTGGAAATAAGAGAAAAGTACAAAAATGCAATCCAGAATATTAAGACTAAAATGGCAGAAGTGTCCAACATGATGGTAAGACAAAAAGTAGAACTGAATTCATCTCCTTATCAAAAATCAATTGCCCATAGGTAGATGGGCTGATTTCTGGATTCTCAATCCTATTCTACTGATCTATGTGTCTGTCACTGTACAAGTACCATGCTGTCTTGACCACCACGGCAGTGTAGTAGGATTTGAAATCAGGGAGTGAGACGCTTCTTACCTTGTTTCTTTTTAAGGAGTGTTTTGCTTATTCAGCCTCTTTCCATTCCAAACAAAACTGGAGATTGCCTTTTCCATCTTGTTGATGAATGGGATTGGTATTCATATTGGGATTGCACTGAACGTATAAATTGTCTTTGGTAGTATTGTAGTTCTCACAATATTGAGTCTTCCTATCCATGAGCAAAGAATAGTCTTCCATTTCTCAAGGTCTCTTTTTGTTTCCTGTAGTAATGTTTTGTAACTTTATTTGAATAGATCCTTTGTGCTTCTGGTTAGATTTACTCTGAAGTACTTACTCTTGTGATTAGCTATTGTGAAGGGTATTGCTTTTCTTAGCTCCAGCTCTGTATTCTCTTTGTCACTGTAGAGAAAGCCAATTGATTTTTGTATGTTGACTTTGTATCCTGCCACTTTTCTAAATTGATCAACTCTGTCCAGTAGTTTTCTTACTGAATCTTTAGGGTTTTCTAAGTATACTATCATACCATCTACATATAGAGATACTTTTACCTCCTCTTTGCCAGTTTGGATACCTCTTATTTCATTCTCTTGTCTTATTGCTATGCTAAGGCTATATACATGGACTTCACCTGATGGAATGCATGAGAATCAGATAGATTACATCTGTAGAAAGAACCACTGGAGAAGCTCAATATCTGCTGTGAAAACTAGGCCTGGTGCTGATTGTGGAACAGATCACCAACTACTCATATGCAAGTTTAAGCTAAAGCTAAGGAAACTGAAATCAAGCCCACAAAATATGACCATAAGTCTATCCCACCTGAATTTCAGAACCATCACAGGAACAGATTTGAGGCCTTGAACACTAATGAGCGAAGACCAGATGAGTTATGGGAAGATATCAAGAATATCATCCAGGAAGAGTGCAAAAGGTCATTGCAAAGATGGAGGAGAAAGAAATGACCAAAGTAGATGTCAGAAGAAACTCTGAATATTGTACTGGAGTGCAGAGAAGCCAAAGCAGAAGGAAGAAATCAAGACATTAAGGAGCTGAACAGGAGCTTTCAAAAGGCTCTACACAAGACAAAGTAAAGTATTAGAATGAAATGTGCAAAGAGCTGGAGTCAGAAAATCAAAAGGGCTGAACTCTCTCAGCAATTCTTAAGCTCAAGGAACTAAAGAGGAAATTAAAGCCTCGAGTTGGAATACTTAAGGATGCTTGGGGCAGAATATTAAGTGATCCTGCAAGTATTAAAAGAAGATGGAAAGAGTGTAAGAGTCACTAGATCAAAAGGAATTGGCAGACATAGAAGAATTTAATTAAACAATATATGAGCATGAGCCTATGGTGATGAAGGAAGAAGTTCAGAGTGCTTTGAAAGAATTGGCTAAGAATAAGGCACCAGGAATTGATGATATATCAACTGACATACTTCAACTAACAGATACTGCCCTGGATGTTTCCACTAAGTTGTGCCAAGAAATCTGGAGAACAACCACTTGGCCAACTGACTGGAAGAGATCTATATTTGTTCCCATTCCAAAGAAAGGTGATCCCATAGATTGTGGAAATTATTGAACAATGTCATTAAAATTACATATAAGCAAGATTCTGTTGAAGATTATACAAAAACGACTAGAACAGCACATTAACAGAGAACTACCAGAAGTACAGGCTGGCTTTAGACAGGGTCATGGTACTAGGGATATTGTAGCTATTGTAAGATGGATCTTGGCTAAAAGCAAGGAGTACCAGAAAAATGTCTATAATTGTTTCATTGATTATGCAAAGGCATTTGGCTGTGTAGATTATAACAAACTGTGGCATGGGAACCCCAGAACACTTGATCGTAATAATGTGAAAACTATACTTGGACCAGCAGGCAGTCGTCAGAACAGAGCAAGGAAACACTGAATGGTTCAAAATTGGGAAGGGTGTATGCCACGCCTGTATCATATCTCCATACCTTTTCAATCTTTATATCCGGGAGGCTGAGCTCTATGAGGAGAAATGTGGCATCATTATTAGAGGAAGAATCATCAACAATCTGTGTTATGCAGATGACACAACCCTACTTGCTGAAACTGAAGGGGACCTGAAGCGTTTGCTGTGGAAGGTCAGGGACTGCTGTCTTCAGTATGGATTGAGGTTCAATATCAAGAAAACAAAGATTCTCACCACTGGGCTGATAGGCAGTACCATGATGAATGGTGAAGAGATTGAGATTGTTCACAGTTTTGGTTTGCTTGTCTCCACAGTCAACACTCTTTGGCACCAGCACCCAGGAAATTAAAAGACATATTACAATGGGAAAGTCTGCTGTTAGGGACCTCTCTAAGGTACTGAAGTGCAAGGATGTCAATCTGGAGACAAAAGTGTGCCTGATACATGCCATGGTCTTTGCAATTACTTGCTATGCATCAGAGAGCTAGATGTTGACTAGGGAGGATAGAAGAATTGAGGCCTTTGAACTGTGGTGCTGGAGAAGAGTATTGAATATACCATGGACTACTAAGAAAATGAACAGGATTGTCCTGGAGACGGTGAAGCCAGGCTGCTCCTTAGAGATTCTGAAGCTTCGTTTGACATACTTTGGATATGTTGCAAGGAGGACAGTCCTTGGAGAGGGACATCATGCTTGGGAGGGTGGTGGGACAGTGCAGGAGAGGGAGACCCTCAATGAGATGGATTGATTCAGAGACTGGGGTAATGGGGGCAGGTGTGTCAAAAATGGTAAGATTGGCACAGGATGATAGTGCAGAGTTTAGGGCTGTTTTACATAGGGTCACTTTGAGTCACAGGTGACTCGACAGCACATAACTACAACAACAACAAGTTCCAATACAATATTGAATAAGAGATGTGACAGTGGGCATCCTTAATAAAGGGAATACCTTTAATCTCTCTCCATTGAGAACAATGTTGGCTCTCCGGTTTGCATAAATACTTTTTACAATGTTGAAGAAAATTGCCTCTAAGCCTATTTTGTTGAGTGTTTTAATCAGGAAATGGTGTTGGATTTTACCAAAGGTCTTTTCTGCATCAATTGATAGAATCATGTGGATTTTGTTCTCTGTGTTGTTTATATGATGAATTACAGTAACTGTTTTTCTTTTGTTTAACCATCCTTGCATACATGTTATGAATCCCACTTGGTCATGGTGAATTATCAGTTAAGTGGGGAAATTACAGCCTTTTTAACAAATGGTGTTGGCAAAATTAGAAAACTCAAGCAAGATCCATACATTACTCCATATACAAAAACCAACTCAAAGTGGATCATGGACCTATGACTAAAAGCAAGGACTATAAACTTAATTAAAGAAAAACTAGGAAGAACTCTAGAAGTCCTACTCCACAACACAATCTTCCAAGCATCCTGAAAAATCTACAACTGGGAGAGGATAAAATAGATGAATGGGATCTTCTAAGAATCAAATCCCTATGCACATCCAAAAACCTCTCCAACAGGGTAAAATGAGAAGCCACAGACTGGGAAAAATATTTGTTAATGACAAGTCAGATAAGGAACTTATATCTAGAATTTATAAAATACTCAAGCACCACAACAAGATAAAGGTAAACAACCCAATTGAAAAATGGACACAGGATATGAATTGACACCTCACCAAATAAAACATTCAGATGGCAAACAAACACATGAAAAAAATGTACACAATCCCTAGCACTAAGAGAGATGCAAATCAAAACAACTATGCTATATCATTTCACCCAGTAAGAATAGCAAAACTTAACAGAACAGCAAACAACAAAAGCTGGCGAGGTTGTGGAGAAACCCTAATTCACTGTTGATGGGAGTGCAAAATGGTGCAGTCACTATCGAAGGCAGTATGGCGCTTTCTCAAAAAGTTGCAAATAGAAATACCTTTTGACCCAGAAATTCCACTACTGGGAATATACCCTAAAGAAACATAACTGCCACACAAGCAGATACATGCACACCTATGTTTTTTGTGGCTTTGTTCACAATAGCAAAGAGTTGGAAACAACCTAAGTGCACATCAACAAACGAATAGATACAGAAACTGTGGTATATTCACACAATGGAATACTACACTGCATTGAAAAACAAGAAACTCATGAAATATTATTCAAAATGGTGACCCTGGAGGACATTATGCTGAATGAAATATCTCAGTCAAAAAAGGACAAATACTGCATAGTGCCACTGTTGTGAAATGGGACTGACATTGGGATTGGAAGGAGAGATTGAGAAAGATGGGATAAATTATGTATACTTCATTGAAACAGATGAGGGAAAGAACTATTTAAGAGGGATATATGATTAGGTATTATTGTCATGACAGGAGTCCAGAGCAAAGGCTGCATAGTGGAGTGAACCTGGGGTGGGGGTGGGGGATTGTATAATAATTAAAGAATTTTTCTTCTACTTTTCAAAGAGAAGAGCAAGCGGGGGGGAGGGGCGGAAAGGGAGAAAAGTGTAACAATGAATGAATAGAAATCCAAAGTCTCTATAAACTTTCATTAAAAGTAATAATAATTTTTAGAAAAGAAAAAAAGGAATTACAATCTTTTGTTTCTTTCTCCTCATTTAAAGTCACACATTTATGGTGGGTGGGGAGGAGAAAGTAAAACTGAAGAGATGGAACAGGAAGTCAGTTCACTGGAAGATAAAAGTCTCACTGGAAACATAAGAGAAAAATCAGAGATGAGACATAAAGAAAATGAAGAAAACATTAGAATCATGTGGAATGACATCAAAAGGAACAGCATATAGATGATTGAAATTCTAGAACACAGGAGTGACAGGGATGTCACTGAGAAAATTGTGGAAGAAGTACTAGAACAAAACTTCCCAGGTGAAGAATGGGGAAATTCACATTTAATAAACACAGTGAACACCAAATAGACTAGAGCCAAAAATAAAAACATCCAAAAAGACATATTATAGTCAAAGTTTCCAAATTAAAAGATAAGGCTAAAATACAAAAAGCAGCACAAAAAAACAAGAATCACCTCCAAAGGGGCAATAATTAGATTAAACTCTCATTTCTTTTTGTTTTTGTTTTTGTTTTTTAAATTAATTTCAATGAACATCTACAGATATATTGGATTTCCATTCATTCATTATTGCACTTTTCTCCCTGTCCACCCTACCCCCACCCCCAGTTTGCTCTTCTCCTTGAAAAGCAAAAGAAACACTCCTTCATTGGTATACAATTCCCCTGCAGCCTCCTACCCCCACCCCAAGCATACTCCACTCTGCAACCCTCATTCCGAACTCTTATGATAATCATAATGCCCTAAAATAGATTACTTTTAAACTGTTCTCAACCTCATTGGCTTCAATGCAGTATACATAATTTATCCAGTTTTTCTCAGTCTTACCCCCACCGTGATGTCAGCCTCATTCTACAACAGTGGCACCATATAGTATTTGTCCTTTTGTGACTGAGATATTTCACTCAGCATAATGTCCTCCAGGGTCACCCATTTTGAATAATATTTCATGAGTTCCTTTGTTTTTCAATGCAGCATAGTATTCCATTGTGTGAATATACCACAGCTTCTCCTCTATCCATTCGTTTATTGATGGGCACTTAGGTTGTTTCCAACTCTTTGCTATTGTGAACAAAGCCACAATAAACATGGGTGTGCATATATATTCTTGGATGTCAGTTATGGTTTCTTTAAGGTATATTGCCAATAGTGTAATTGCTGGGTCAAATGGTATCTCTATCTGCACCTTTTTGAGAAAGTGCCACACTGCTTTCCACAGTGGT
Source organism: Elephantulus edwardii (assembly GCF_000299155.1). NCBI lineage: Eukaryota > Metazoa > Chordata > Mammalia > Macroscelidea > Macroscelididae > Elephantulus > Elephantulus edwardii. The sequence continues at coordinate 1,946,090 of NW_006399850.1, read as the reverse complement.
TGCATCATTTTACACTCCTACCACCTAAACTCTGATTTCTCAGCAGAAACCATGTGAGCTAGAAGACAATGGGATAGCATATACAGAAAGTTGAAAGAAAACAATTGTCAGCCAAGGATCCTATCAAAAGGAGAAATAAGATACTTTGCAAAAAAGAAGGAACTTAGGAATTTGGGAAAACAAAACAAAAATTACAAGAAAATTTAACTGAAGTCTTTCACACAGACAGCAAAAGAAAGTGAATGGACAATAGTAACCAGAAACAAGAGGAAGGGGAACCATACACCAAAATTGCAATGGTAAAACCTGGCTTGACAACAGTCAATCTTTATAAGGACAAGGGCTGAAATCAATGAGACAGAAAACAGAAAAACAATTGAAATCATTAATAAGATCAGGAGCTCATTTTTTTGAAAGGGTTGATAAAACTGACAAACCACTGGCAAACTTAACAAAAGAGAAAAGACACATTGAGAGAGGTGAAATCACAACAGAACCAATTAAATCAATAATATTGGACTACTATGAAAATTTACATTCCAATAAATTCAAACAACTAGAGGAAATGGACAAATTCCTTCAAACTCATTCCCTACCCAGAATGAGAAGGACAGATGTAGAACTTGAACAGACCCATCACAAAAGAAAAAATTGAGCAGGTCACAAAAAGACTTCCCCAAGAGAAAAGTCCTGGTCCAAATGGCTTCACAGCTGAATTCTACCAAACATGAAGAGAAAATTTTTCACCAATTCTACTTAAAATATTTAAAAACAAAAAATTTTTAAAAAGGAACATTTCCAGAGACACTCTATGAAGCAAATATAACCCTAATACCAGTAACAGGCAAAGGTATTACCAAGAAAGAAAACTACAAATCAATATCTCTCATGAATATAGATGCAAAAATCCTTAACAAAATTCTAGCCAATAAAATGAAAAAATAAAATAAATTCATCATGACCAAGTGGGATTCATAACAGGTATGCAAGGATGGTTCAACATAAGAAAAACAATCAAGGTAATACACCACATTAACAAAGTAAATAATAAGAACCATATAATCTTAGCAATTGATGTAGAAAAGGCACTTGACGAAATCCAACACCTCTTCCTGATAAAGACACTCATCAAAATTGAAAAAGGAGGGAATTTCTTCAACCAAGTAAAAAAGTATATGTGCAAATCCAAGAGCGAATATCATTCTTAATGGAGAAAGAAAGCATTTTCCTCGTGACTAGGGAACAGACAAACATGCCCAATGTCACCACTTCTATTCAGTATTGTACTAGAAGTACCTGCTTGGGCAATATGACAAGAGAGGGAAATAAATGGCAAAGAGATGGTGAAACTGTCACTATATGCATATGATTTGATAGTGTACACAGAAAACCATATGACTCAACAAAAAAATTTAGAGCTAGTAGATTAGTTTAGTATAGTGGCAGGATATATAATCAATATACAAAAATCAGTGTGATTCCTTTACAGTAACAAAGAGAACTCAGAGAAGGAAACCAAGTAAGCAATACCATTTGCAATAGCCAACCACAAATTGAGATACTTGAGGGTTAACCTAACTAGAGATACGAAATACCTGTAGAAAGAAAACTACAGAGCATTTCTGTGAGACATAACAAAAGACCTAAATAAATGGAAAAGTGTGCCCTGTTCATGGATAGAAAGGCACAGTATTGTGAAAATGGCAATCCTACTAAAAGCAATCTACATGTTCAACACAATCCCAATACAGACACCAAATTCATTTATCACAGAGATCGGAAGAGAAATTGTCAAGTTTATTTGGAGAGGAAAGAGACCTCAAATAAGCAAAGCACTTCTAAAAAACAAAAATGAAGTATGAAGCATAGCACCCCTGACCTCAAAACCTACTACACAGCAGTAGTAACCAAAACAACACAATGACAGGCATGTAGACCAGAACAGAATCAACCAGACTGAACAGACCATGGAACAGAATTGAAAACCCAGAAATAGACCAATTTATCTATGGTCAACTGATACTAGACAATGAAATAAAACCTATCAAATGGGGGAAATGACAACCTCTTCAACAAATGGTGCTGGCAAAACTAGACTGCTAACTGCAGAATGCTGAAACAGGATCCACATCTCACACCATGCACAAAAATCAACCCAAGGTGGATTGGAGACCTGGAAGTAAATCCCAAAACCATTGAAGTTCATCAGAGACAAGCTGAGATCAAGCTTAGACAGCCTAGTTTATAATATAAAGAGACTTCCAAATACAACCAGGAATGCTCAATCTGGAGAGGATAAAATTGATGAATGGAACCTTCTAAAGAGTAAAGTCCTGTGCACATCAAAACCTTTTCCAACAGAGTGAAAAGAGAGAAAACCTACTGACTGGGAAAAAGACTTTTGACAATACCATTTCAGACAAGGGACTTATGTAAAAAGTTTACAGAATCCTACAGGGCTTCCACAAGTAAAAGACTGATAACACAATTACAAAATGGGTAAAAGTCATTGAATGACTTTTCAAAAAGGAAGATCCTCAGATGGCCAACAGACACATGAAGAAATTCTCAGAATCACTGGCAATAAGAGATGCAAATCAAAACCATGATGAGATCCCATCTCATTCCAGTAGCAGTGGCAAAATTTAACAGGACAGTAAGTAATAAATGTTTCAGAGGATGTGGAGAGAGAGGAATTTTTATGCATTGTTGGTGGGGTTATAAAACCACTCTGGAAGTCAGGTTAGCATTTCCTCATCAAGCTGAACAAAGACATTCCATATGACCCAGCTATTTCACTGCTTGGAGTATACCCTGAGAAAATTAAAATTGAGGCACAAACGGAGATTTGTACACCAATGTTCATAGAAGCATTATTCATTATCACAAGAACGTGAAAACAGCTCAAGTGTCCAACTACAATCAAATGCATTAAGAAATTATGTTATATTCACACAATGGAATGAATACTATGCAGCATGCAGGAGCAGTGATTTTGAAAATTTCTACATAACTTGGGAGGATCTAGAGAGCATTATGTTAAATGAACTAACTCAGTCCCTTAAGGACAAATACTGTATAAGACCATTATTGTAGAAATAGAAAAATAACTAGTAAAATGTGTATGAGGATGCAAGGTGGGAAGGGTAGGAGCAGAGGAGTGAGTCAAGGGAGTAATTCCATGTATTTTGTGAATGATATAAACATTGGTATACAAGTCTCCATTTAAGCTTCAGTTATCTCTTTCTAAGGGTATATTCCAAACAATGGAATAGCTGGGTCATATGGAATTTCTATGTACAGTTTTCTGAGGAAGTGTCTTCCAGAGTGGTTTTACAATCCCGCCAATAATGTATAAGATTTTCTATCTCTCCACATCCTCTCCAACATTTATTACTTGTCCTTTTAAACTTTGACATTGCTCCTGGAGTGAAATGATATCTCATTGTGGTTTTGATTTGCATCTTTCTTATTGCCAATGATGTTGAGCATTTCTTCATGTGTCTGTTGGCCATCTAAATATCTTTCTCTGTGAACATTCTTTCCATATCTTTTACACATTTTGTAAATGGGTTATCAGTCTTTTTCTTGTGGAGGCCGACTGTAAACTTTTATTATGAGACTCTTTTCTGAGGTGGTATTGCCAAATGTTTGTTCCTAGTCAGTAGGTTTTCTTTTCACCCTGTTGAAAAAAAGATTTTTATGCTCACAGGGATTTAATCTCTAGAAAGTCACATTCATCAATTTTATCCCTTTCAGATTGTGGCTGTATTCAGCAGTCTCTTTATACTTTGGACTAGGCCTTCACCTTCTAAGCTTGATCCCAGTTTGTCTCTTATAAACCTTTTTGAGAGTTTATTTGGAAATTGTCAAGTCTGTTTTGAAAGAAGTTAATGCTGCATTGAAACAAGGTGGAGGAAGAACTGTCTGAAAGAATATGTGAGTAGGCATTCTATGGAACAAGAGGTGCATTGAAAAGTGAACTGGGGATGGAGGAAAATGTGCAACAGTGAATGAATAATAAAAAAAGAAAGTCAGGGCATACCTTAGAAGCAAGGATGATGAGATTTCTTCTCATAAGTTTTGGGCACGATATTAATAGGAGCAAATTCTTAGATTATGACATCATACAGGTAATGTTGGGGTCTGAAAAGGAGACTAAACCCTTCAATGTGATGAATTAATGCAATACCTGCAAGACTGAAGCACAGAAGAGATTGTGAGGATGGTACAGAATCAAGAAAGGTTTCTTTCTGTTATTTCCACTACGAGTGGAAATAGACTTGATGGCATCTAACAACAACCATAAGAGACAGGTCATAGTCAAATTTTTAAGAACAAAGACTGTCCTTCAATGATCCAGTTTCAAGGTATATCCCTTGTTCATGTGTTTTTTGTCTATTGCTCCTAATCTATTTGATTTTTTGATGTTTTTATAGTGTTTGTCTTCTATGATCCTTAATGGAAAACTTTGAAAACAGAAAAAACACCCTTGTCTCAAAGAAAGTTTCAAAAAGCATAGATCTGCTTTTAAAATATAAATGGCAAGAATATTAACAAGAACCAGGCAGTATGACAAAATGGAGGAGGGTAAAAGACTTTTCAGATAGACAAGCAGTTGTTATTGTTGTTAGCTGCTATTAAGTCAGCTCCAACTCAACATGACCTCATGTATAATAGAAAAAAATGCTGCTCAGTCCTATGCCATATTCATGATCACAGATATGTTGGAGTCTACTGTAGTTGCTATTGTGTCAATACATCTCATTGAGGGTCTTCCTCATTGTCATTGAGTCTCTATCAACTATGATGTCTTTATCTAGTCATTGGCCTTTCCTGATGATGTGTCTTAAGAAAGAAAATTGAAGCCACACATCTCAACTTCTAAGGAGAATTCTATTGTATATTTTTCCCAAGACTGATTTGTTTATATGGCATAGCCCACAGTTAGTTACACTAGTAACTCTAATGGCACCTCTTTGTCAGTTCAAAGCCAGCAGTGACGCCACAGGAAAAAAGATGGGCAATTTCTTCCCATGCAGTTTATGTCCTCAGAAAACCTTCTTAGAGTGTCATCTATGAGACAATCCTGACTCAAATTCAGTGAAATGATGACAATGATATAAACATCTATCAAAACTTAAAAAAAAACAACTGATAACTTTTAAAGCTCACTTCCTCACTCCTATTATTATTAACAGGTTGTTAGGAGCTAACCATTGTCAAAATAGCAGAATGGTCTCACAGCAGTCATGAACATGCTGAATATTTGAGCCAGACATATACCAAACTGCCCACCAATTATTGTGTGACCTTTTAAGGAAATATTTTTGGACTAAATAAACTTTTTTTTTACACTCTCCAAGAGCAAAGAAAGAGGTGGAATGCTGCTGAGAGTAGAACAAAAACTGAAAAGCTCTTTGTGAGTATGTGTGTGTGTGTGTCAAGGGGGGCTTGTTAATTGGTGAGCTTCATGTAGAATGATTTAGTGACCAATTAAGATTTCTAGTTACCTAAAGTCATAAATTCAGTTTTGTTTTGTTTTACCCAGAGAAAGGTACTCAATGGCTGAAAGCAGAGAGTACCAGAAGAACTTCTTTTTATTTTTTAATAAAATTGTATTTCAATTGTGATTTTAATGAACATTTACAGAGAATTTAGGTTTTCGTCCATTCATTGTTGCACATTTTACCCCCTTGCCCTCTCTTCCCCTCCCCCATTTAACTCTTTTTTTCCCCCTCATGTTCATTCAATGTTGTACAATTACCTACCTCTCCCCCACCCCAGTCCTCTTTACAATTATATATACAGCTTATTCTGGGCTGTTGTCATACATATAATGCCTAATCATATATTCATTTTAGACAGTTCTTTCTTTCATCTGTTCCAATGCAGTGGTCTCACTTTTATCCTATTCTCCTCCCAATCCACCATGTCAAACCTGCTTTATAACAGTGGTGCTCTGCAGTATTTGTCCTTTTGTAACTGAGATATTTCACTCAGTATGATGTTCTCCATGTTGTGTGATGTTTTACAAATCCATTGTTTTTCAGTGCTGCATAGTATTCCATTGTATGAATACATTTTTCTATCCATTCATTTGTTGATGGGAGGAATATATATCTATGTTTATTTAACTATACAAAGATGTTTGACTGTGTAGATCACAATAAATTGTGGCTAACCTCGCGAATAATGGAAATCCCAGAATACCTGATTGAACTCATATAAAACCTATACTTGAACCAGGGAGCAGTAGTCAGAACAAGGCAAGGAAACACTGCATGGTTCAAAATCAGATGAAGGAGTACATCAGGGATGCATCCTGTCTCCATACCTTTTCAATCTATAATGTGGAACAGATCATTGGGGAGGCTGGGCTTGATGAGAAGAAATGTGTAATCAGGATTGGAGGGAGACCCACCAACAACCTGTGCTATGCAAATGATACAACCTTGCTTGCTGAAATTGAACAGGACCTGAAGCATATGTTGCAGAGTGTCAAGGACTGTAGTCTGCAATATGGATTGAAGCTTCATATCAAGAAAACAAAGATTCTCACTACTGGGAAACTGACAGCGTTATAATAGAAGGAGAAAAAGACTGAGATTGTTAACAATTTCATCTTGCTTGGTTCCACCATCAACACTCTTGGTATCAGCAGTCAGGAAATCAAAAGATGAATTGCATTTACAAAAATCTACTGTCAGGGACCTCTCCAAAGTGCTAAAGAACAATGATGTCAGTCTAGAAACTAAGGTTTCCCTGATCCAGGCCATGGTCTTCACAATTGCCTGTTATTCATCAGGGAGTTGAACAATGACCAAAGAGGACAGAAGAAGAATTCATACCTTTGAGCTGTGGTGCTAAAGAAGAATATTGAATATACGATGAATATTATGGGGAAGGTGAAGCCAAACTATTCCCTAAAGGCAATTATTTTAAGGCTCCACTTCACATACTTTCAGAATGCTGCCAGAAGGAACCAGTCATTGGAGAAGGACATTATACTTGGAAGAGTGGAGGGGCAGCACAGAGGAGGAAGACCCAGGTTGAGATGCATTGACACAGTAACTGGAGTAATGAGGATAGATATGTCAGAGACAGTAAGCTTGTCCCAAGATAGAGCAGTGTTCAGAGCTATTGTGCATAGGGTTGTTATGAATTGCAAGCAATCTGATGTCACATAACAACAACAAGTGCTAGAACTGAACCTGGAGCATGAAGTAGCACCCTTACTAGAGAGTCTCAGAAAAGCTTTGCATCCTGGCAGGACACAAAAGAAAAGTGTCCCTTTCCTTTCAAATTTTCTCTTTTTAATTAGCTTTCAGGGAAAATAACCCATTCTAAAATGTCTTTGCATAGGCTTGCACCTCAGCATCCACTACACTAACAAGGATCATCTTGTTCCAGTATGGTAACTTAGGCAGACCTTGGCACGGATATCCTTACAATATTCAAAATTGTAAGGTCATTTTCATAAGCGAAAGGATGGATGTACAAAAACACTTCATTTAGGCTACTACATATTTGCCCAGGTATTATAACAAGGCAAACTCTACTCCTTAACTCACTGCCAACAAGTCAGAATGGGTCATAGCTGACCCTCCAGCAGTGCACTGAGACTACATTACATGTGAAGAGATTGTCCATCTTTTTCCCTCAGGGCTACTGGTGAATTTGAACTGCCAGAGAGTTAGCAGTGCAACTAGCCTTTGGGTTAGCAGTGCAACTCCCTACAGACTAAGGGACCAGAACTCCCAATAAGGTCAAAAGAGGCACAAAAATGTATAAACAAATACTTATTACTAAAATACCAACCAAAATGCTTTATTATTCTAAGTCAGGTCCGGTTTAAGAGTTACACTTTGCACACACCTCAGGCTATTCTAGATAACTATGCATAATGTTTGAAGTTCTTCCTGGAATATGTGGTGTTCCCTTTTCCCAGAATATCAAGTATAACATATGCTGTTTAGGTAAGGCCAGACGTGGTGTGGGGGAAAGTATCTGGAAAAGCTTGCTCGTTAATCATTTGCCCCGGCTGAGAAAACAGAAAACGTCATTTTCCAACGGTGTGTATTTAACCACCCTCACCACCAGTAAAGTCATATCTTTTGTTTTTCCCCAAGGCCTAAAGTCATTGAAAGGAGTAGAGCAATATCCAAATAGCCTCATTTGAAGGTGCTGGAAGATTCAGAATTATAGAAGGCAGTTCATGACTCAGACAGGGATGCTGGGATGCTGTTAGAAGCCAATTTAAAACCCAACAGCTGTGTCTTTCCTTCCACAAATACTGCCATATTTTGCTCCCATATCACTAAAATTCATCCCTAAAGTCACAAGAGCTCAAACAAAATCTAGGTCAGTGCTTTTTGTGCTTTTGGAAAGCCAGTTTACAGTCTGTTAAAAGAAGAGCTTCTCTCTGGAACATGACCTGGGTGGGCAAATCAAGAGACATTCTATTGCTGAATGCTAAAACATGAGCACAATTTGAGAAGAAAAAAAAAATACCATTGCTTTTCTTCTGGAACTACTCTAAGTACTGTAAAAATTATAGTCTTTGCCTCCCATAAAAAGTTATACTTACACTGTTAACTAAAAAGATACCATGAAGATACGATGAAGGTATCACAGGATGGAACAACATTTTGTTTTCTTACAGGTTTGGCCATCATGAAGTGGAACTGACTTGATAACAACTAGCAATAACAGCAACAAGGCACTAATCCAGGAACTCACTTATTGAGCTATAATGAATGTATTCCTGAGAGAGGTGCTAGAGATTAATTCTGTTCCCAATTCACACTATTAACTTACTATGCATGGCTGAGGATGGCTACTGATTTGTCTTTGAATGCTCTTAAAGATTTATTACCTTTCTTCTAAGAATGGGAGTCCAACTACATGCTTTTAAAATAAAATGAAATCGAATACTATAAAGTAGCCTTCATATAGAACACTGCTAAATTTTCATTTTCTTTGACAATAAATTAGATGTTACTACTTGGACTGCCAAGAGTACAAACAGAGTGATGGAACCAGGTTGGTTCTTAGAGAAAACGATTTGAAATTCCATCTCACATACTTCGGGCATGTTGTCAGGAGGGACTAGTCCTTAGAAAAGGACATCATGCTTGGAAGGAGAGGAGGGTCAGGGCAGGAGGGGAAGATTTTGGATGAGATATGTTGACATCTTGACTGGGGTAATGGGAGTAGATATGTCAGAGACAGTGAAATTGGCTCAGGATAGGACAGGGTCCAGAACTATTGGGTATAGGCTCGTTATAAGTTGCAGGTGACTCAACAGCACATAACAACAACAATAGTTTCCTTAGACCTATGTGGTTTCCAGGGATGAATAAGATCCTTTAACAAAAAGATATGGAAGACCAAGATTCCCAGAAAGGTCATGATCCTAAGTTACTAATATGAAAAGGAAAAATAAAATAATTGATAAAGCAAGATGCAAAGGAGGGGGGAGGAAAAGGGAGGCTTAACTAAAATATAGAAGACTTAAAAAGAGAAAATAATAAAAGTTTAAAGCACTGTTGTCAAAGAAATAAAAATTACTGTACCAATCTGCTCTTTAACTTCATGCCCAAAGAAAAAGTTGTTCTAAGTGTTTTATTATTCCCCTTAAGCACCACCAAGCTCCTAACTCATAGGTTGGCAGTAAGAATCAGCAGCTCCATGGGAGAAAAAGTCTGATTATCTGGGCTTTTAAAATTACAGCCTATGGGGGAGAGAATAGTCTAAAAGTATTATATTTTAGGGCATTAATTTTATCATAGGAGTATGCAATGAGGGTTGCAGAGTGGATTATATTTGGGGGCAGGAGGTGGGGTTTGGGGAGGTGCGGGGGGGGGATTGTGTACCAATGAGGGAGTTTTTCTTTTGCTTTTCAAGGAGA
>NW_006399850.1:1907486-1933016 GCF_000299155.1 Elephantulus edwardii | reverse complement strand
GGGTTTCAGAGGCCTGCTATTTCAGAAGTGGATGGCCAATCCTTCTTCCTAGTCTGTCTCAATGTGAATGTTCAGATTTAGAGAAGTATCAGACAGACCATCAAGTTAAAGGTATATCCTTTATTGCGGAGTTAACTTTAGTGTCAGTGTTGTCCCTGCCTTTCTCACACACGTCTTTACCCACTTATTTCCTGCTTCACCATCCACCAGGATACCCATCCACTTCTACCCCCTCCCTTCACATCTATCTCCCTTTCACCAGCCCTCCATCTAATAACTTATATATGAAGCTTCCATGGCTTCTGTGATGTCAAACACATCAGCTGATGGTAGTTCCTTATGTTGGGATCAGTGTCTCTGAAGTTTAGTCGTAATGTTTCCCGGTCAAAGGTGATGATGCATCCTTGTAGAACTGGTGTGTAGATAGGCTTTCCTTGGCCCGAGGGCTGCAGGCCCGAGGCCGGAAAGAATGTCACGGGGTTTTGGCGTCTTCGATTACCTGGGAAGATGGGATGGGTCTGCGGGTCTGAGGCTGTCCTCTAAGCTGCCCAACTTCAGCTAGTCAGATGCCTAACCCCTCCTCTGAGTGTCCTGCCGGAACGAATGTCGCAGGGTTTTTGCAAAAGAAATAATATTGTAACTTGAAGAAAACCAGTATCATTTCACTAATACTTTGATTGATGTCTCTGTGTTGTGGTGCTGGAAAAGAGCACTGAATATCCCATGGACTGCCAAAAGAACAAACATATGTCTTGGAAAAAGTGCAGTCAGAGTGCTTCTTGGAAGCAAAGATGACAAAATTTCACCTTTTATAAAAACTTTGAATATGTAACTAGGAGAGGCTATTCCTTGGAAAGGGACACCTTGTTTAGAAAGATGGAGGGTCAGTGAAGGAAAGGAAGACCTCCAACCCGATGGATTGACATGGTGACTGCAGCAATGGGCTTGAGTGTGTTGGAGATGATGAGGCTGGCCCAGGACCGGGCAGGGTTCAGGTTGGCTGTTCATAGTGTCGCTATGAGTCGTACTTGACTCTATGGCACCTAATGACAACAACAACAGTTACCTTCCTTTCAATGAGTAATTTTATGCTAAAAAAATATGGTCAGTCTAGTGTTAAGATCAATATATTTCTTTGTTTATAAACACATTAAAGTGTGTAATATTTTCCTATTTTAATTTTGAAATAGTTTTAGCCCTGTATCTCACTCATAACATGATAAAATTATACACAAAAACTTAGCATGATTCTATATGTATAGTTCAGATAAAGACACTATATTTTCTTTTATAAATCTAAAATGGATTTCCATATCATGATATCCCCCCCCAGAGTATTTTTCTCAAATGCTTTATGGTCACAGGACAAGCCAGACCAGGGTTCACCCTGTGACAAATTGGACTATACTTGTTATGTGCTCTCCAATAAGAAACAACTCATAGCTCGTCCTCCAGTATATTTTCAGAGGTTGTAAATCACACATGAGATTATTATCTATCTTTCTCCCTCAGAGCATCTAGTGGATTCGAACTGCCTGCCTTTGGGTTAGCAGAGCAACTCTTTACCTACTAGGCCATCAGAGCTCCCTAAGGAAGGACCAAGAAAATAAATTTAAAGGGAAGTGAAACAAATTAGTATGTTTCATCTGTTACAAGGTTATTTATATTCAGGTCTAAATCAAAACCAAGCCAAAATCACAATGTGGAAAGAAAGACTATGAAACTTAGTAGAAACTTAAAAACCACTATACACTATGGCTGATCTAATATCTTATCTCCTACATCACTATTTAGTCTCAGGACACTCCACAGGCCACATAAACTTTATAAATAATATTTATAAATACATAACCTTTAACAATAAAATTTACACTAGTTTGACCAGGTTCCAGCCTATGTTTTACCAATCATGTTGTTGTCATTGGGTGCCACAGAGTCAAGTAGGACTCATAGTGACCCTTTTGTGAACAAAAGATCTGAAACCAGTCCTCTCCTGCTCCATCTTCACACTTCCTGACACAAGAGCCCATTGCAGCAGTCTCTTTGTCAGTTCACCTAGCTGAGGGTCTTCCTCTTCTTCACCGACACTCCAACCTTCCCAACATCATGTCCTTCTCCAAAGAACCTCCTAGCAACATGTCTGAAGTATGTGAGGTGAAGCCTCATTATTCTTGCCTCCAAAGAGCACTCTGGCTGCACCCTCTCAAAGACACATCTCTTTGTTTTCTTGGCCATCCATCGAATGTTCAGTGCTCTTCTCCAACACCACAGCTCAAAGGCATCAATTCTTTTTCTGTCATCCTTATTCACTGTCCAGGTCTCAGATACACAGCTAGTAAATTGGAAAGATCTTGGCCTTAATCAGACTCACCTTGGTCTTCAAACTGACAGCACTACTCCTCAGTTATTTGGAGAGGTCCCTAACTGTAGATTTTCCCACTGCAATGCATGACTTTATTTCCTGACTGTTTGTACCAAGGATGTTAATATTGGATCCAGGCAAGATGAAGCTGTTGACAGTTTTAATCCTCTCTATTCATCATGACATGGCCTATTGGTCCAGTGGTAAGAATCTTTGTTTTCTTACTATTGAGATGCAATCCATATTGAAGTCTGAGTTCCTTGGTCTTCTGCAGCAAGTTCTTAAATTTCTCCTCACTTTCAGCAAGCAAGGTTGTGTCATCTGCATAACGCAGGTTATTGATGAGTCTCCCTCCAATCCTGATGCCACACTTCTCTTCATAGAGTCCATCTCCTCAGATAATTTGCTCAGCATATAGATTGAACAGGTAGGGAGATATAATACATCCTGACACACCCCCTTCCCAATTCCAAGCCTTGCAGTACTCACTTGTTCCTTACACACAACAGCCTCCTGGTCCAGGTATAGGTTCCTCATGAGCACAATTGAGTGCTCTGGGATTCCCATTCTTCTCAATGTCAGCCACAACTTGTTATGATCCACGCATTCAAATACCTTTGCATTGTCAATAAAGCACAAATAGACATTCTTCTGGTTTTCCTTACTTTCAGCCAATATCCATATTACTTCAGCAATGATATCCCTGGTGCCATGGCCTCTTCTAAACCCTGCTTGAACTTCTGGCAATTACCTATCTATGTACTATTCCAAAATGGTGTTGAATTCATAGTCAAAAAGTCAATTTCAAGTTCTATCCTAAAATACAATGTTGTGAGTTATAGAATAGTATCCATATGCATAAAGGGAAGAGCAATTAAAACATGTATTATTAAAGTATTTGTTCCTACATCTAGTGCCAAAAAGGAAGAAATTGATCATTTTTAACAAATTTTGCAGTCTGAAATAGACTGAATATGCAATTGAGATGCACTATTTATAATTGGTGACTGGAATCCAAAAGTAGAAAACAATGAATAAGGAACAGTAGCTTGAAAATATGGTCTCGGTGATAAAAATGAGACTGGCAATAGAATGATTAAATTTTGTATCTACAATTATTTATTCATTGCAAATACTTTTTCTAAAAGACGTAAAAAATTACAAGTGAATTTCACTCCATAGGCTGCATAGGAATCAGATTGACTACATTTGTGGAAGAAATCATTGGAGAGGCTCAATATAAGCAGTCAAAACTAGGCAGATTGTGGGTCAGATCATCAATTACTCATTTGCAACTTCAAATTGAGGCCAAATAAAATAAAAATAAGTCCGCAGGAACCAAAATATGATCTTGAACCAATTCCATTGGAATTTCATGATCATCTTAGGAATAGGTTTGAGGCATTGAACATCAATAATAGAAGACCAGATGAGTTGTGGGATGATATCAAGGATATCATCCAAGAAGAAAGCACAAGGTCATTACAAAAACAGAGGAGGAAGAAAAAAACCAAAAGGGATGTCAGAAGACACTCTAAAGATTGCACTGGAATGTCGGGAAGCCAAATCTAAAGGAAAACATATTGAAGTAAAAAAGCTGAACAGACAGTTTCAAAGGGAAGTTCTGGAGGACAAAGCAAAATATTATAATGGAATGTGCAAAGAGCAGGAATCAGAGATTAAAAAGGAAGAACTTGCTCTGCATTTCTCAGGCTGAAAGAACTGAAAAACAAATTTAGGTCTCATGTAGCAATGTTGAAAGATGCTATGGGCAATGTATTGAATGGCCCAATAATCATCAAAAGAAGATGGAGAAATATACAGAGTTACTGTACCAGAAAGAATTGATTGACACTGAAAAATTTCAGGAAGTACCATATGAACAGGAGCCAATGGTAATGAAAGAGGAAGTGGAAACTGCATTGAAGGCAATGGCAAAAAATAAGGCCCCAGGAATCAATGGAATACCAATTGACTTGTTTCAATTAATAGATGCAGACCTATTAAATTGTGAAGCACTATGATTAACACCCTCTCCTCCCCCCATCATCACCCCTCTATTTCTACCCTCGCCCACACCTTCGATCCTCATACTCATTCTACAATAATGTTTTTTATACCGTATTTGTCCTTGTGGGACTGAGTTAGTTCACTCAGCATAACACTCTCCAGTCCCTCAGTCATAAAAAGCTTTTAAAATTAGTATTATCAGAGTCAAATCTAAAGAGACCATTGCATGTAAGACACTATGTCTCTCGTCTTAAATAAAAGAGTTCTGGGAACTTACTAGCAAGGAGTTGTGCTGCCAACACAAAGGCTTGCAGTTTAAATCTACCAATTGCTCCACAGGAGAAAGATAGGCAATCTCCTTTTTTTTTTTAAATTGGGAAAAACATATTTGGGGTACAAGGAGGTGAGGGTTGGGTTGGGGGCAGAAGGGTGAGGATGGACAGGGATGCAGCTGCAGAGCTGCACAGTTTTGTCAGTGGGGGGAGCAGGTGAAGGAAATGATGAGGATCCAGTGGGGACCAGATGCTACAGAGGAATGACAAGCATTTTCCAATGGTAATTAAGCCAACTGTCTTATTGATTTGGGAACTGGATGCCGACTCTCTGGCTTCTTCATGCTGAACAGGGGCGTAGATATAAAGGGGGGAAGGGAGGACGCTTTATCACCTTACTGGTGGTCTTGGGTTAAAGCTGCTTTCCTTCTTGCTCTGTTAGAAGATATTTTTCTGTCATTTGCTCCCCTCTGGACTGCCAGGTGGGTCCAGTGGGGATGGCTGGTTGAACCCAGAGGCTCCATCCTCCTTTGCTTCCTTAGCTGTCAGTTGTATTTCCTTTTTGTCACTGGCACTGGGTTCAGGGTCAATTCTGGAGTAAAACTCAGAGTTAAGGTTACCTATAGGAAAGGGAGCAAACCTAGAGAGAACAAACTTGTGAGTTACAAATAGAAAGGCTTTGAGGGTGTTGCTTTCAGGTTTACTGGGGAAGAGGGTGGCAGAAGGTGGTCTAGATAACATTCTCTGGATACCCTAGGCATCCTCCTTTATTTTTCACCACCCATGGGTCCGATGGCACAAGCTGGGGACTGAGGAGTTCACCCTGAGGGCTGCAACGGCTCACCCTGAGCCTGGGGCCGAGGGCAGCCCATCCTGGGCTGAGGGCCGCAACGGCTTGCCCTGAGCCAGGGGCCAAGGGCAACCCGCTCCAGGCAGGGCAACATCCCCCAGGAGCTGGCTGGTATACTCCCCCTCCAATTGCCCCTACCCCAGTCTGGTCCCCTTCCCTGTCCGAGGACTATGTGGTCAGGGATAGTGTCTCCAGTTCCAGAACTGCCACTTTTACTCCCCCCATAAGTGGTCATACTATATTTTGAAGTAGGTGTCACAGCCCTCCCCCTTTATATATGGTAAAGGGAACCTGAGAATTCTGAACAGACTCCCCCCAGGTCTAACCATCTTTTTGCAGAAGCATTCAACAGAACAAAATATGTGGTGCATTTAGGATGTCGGTCCTCTTGTGCATGCTGCCACTGTTAAGTGTCATCAGAGTCGCAGTGACTTTCAGCAATCCATTGTATAGGTAATCATCTTCTTTGGCCTCCCCAAGGAAACCCAAACCTGCAGATGGCAGGGCAAGTATCCCATCCCCCACCTCCCATGCAGGCCGCCAGTGGGGGAGCATGCCCCCCACCCAGCAAGGGAGGCCGTTGGGGGCACGCCCACCCCCAGCCCGCCACGCAGGGGCCCAGTGGGCTGGTGGCTCCTCTCACGCGGGTGGCCAGCTGGTGCCTGCTTCCCCCACCACCGCCATCCTGGCTCCAAGAATTCTCTCCAGAACAAGTCCACCTTGCGGCAGTGAGGTGGCTTCGCTGTACCAGTCTTGAGGAGGGCCGGTGCCCAGCATCCATCCTGGGTGAGGAAATCCATTGGTTCAGGCTGTGGAAGCCTCATGGAGCTGCAGCAGCTGTCCAGCACAGTGCAGGCTCTGCGGGGGGGGGGGGGGGGGGGGGGGGGGGGGTGTTGGGAGCCACCAGACTCACCCATTCCTCCTTGGGAATCCTTGAATTCCTGTTGTTGAGTCTCGATCTTCACTGAGGGCCAGTCATCAACTGTTTAACTGTTCAATTATCAATAAGCTGGAGTCTGTAGAAGGCCATTGTGGCCCTGCTTTAAGTGGTTTGTTGCTCCCACAGCTCACCACACTGTCTCTGCCTCCACCGCCATTTTGGATCTGCAAGGAGGCACGCAATGCCTTTTTGCAACTTACTGCCTCTGAAAACCTACTGGTGGGTCAGCTGTGAGTCAGTTACAACTTAAGAGTACATAACAACAACATCTTAAATATCTCCACTCTACACACACACACATACTTAGGGCTTTGAACAGGTTAGTGTAAGTTCGGCCTTATGCTCAGAATTTGCATTTCCATCCCAGATATGTTGATATACTATATGTTAGTATACAGTTTAAACAAGAGCCCCAGGTGATTCTTGTGTATAAATTACCTGGGGACCCACCAAAAGCAGCCACAGATGTTATTAAACTGTAAATTCTGACTCAGTACATCTTGAGTGGAAATGCAGATTCTCATCTGAGGTTTGAGACTGAATGAACTGGTTTGAAACTGTGGCATAAACATAGCGCTTTACTGTATATCTGAAAATATTTTCCATCTCAGCGCCGGTGAACACTCAGACAGATAATTGGCTACCTTATACATGCACAGCTGCAAATGAGGCTTAAAATGTAGCCCTTTACGCTGAGCATAATTTGAAGGGAAAAGCATCCTAGACAGATGTCTACTCCATGGTTTATAAGAGTATGTGATACCATCCGTACTTTTCACAGCTAAACCCTTGAAAACTGGGAGACGGACAAAGGAACCCAAACGTGAAGAGCATTCATTAAAAGATGTAAATAGCCAAGATCCGTGCTGTTTTGTTTCAATCTTCTTTATCCTGTTGAAAACAGGAAAGCCTCCTGTCACGCAGGCTCCAGGATTCTCTGGGCCCAATAAAGGTTAGTGACATTTTCAATTCATGTTTGTTTTCATTCTTCTAATCATGAACCCTGTGTCAGCCTGAGATACCAGCTGAGCATAATCCATAACCTTTTACAAGTGAAACATTAACTCACAGCTCACTCTGATGTCTTTTTAATGCAATACAAAAGCAAAAGCAAAAGCAAAAACACCCATAATATACATGATAAAAACACAGTACCCAAATGAGAAAGTTGGTAGAAACTTTCACAACACAGAGTTCCACCTTTAATGGCCACTTTAATGGCCAAACATCATTCACCGAGAGTAACCTAAATTAAAGACAAAAACAAAATATATAAATACACCATTCAAAACTCTATCAAATAGAGCATAACTAATCAATTACTGAAATTTTTCAATTTTCATGATAATTACTGATGAAATGTGTGTAATAGGCACGAACAACAGGAATTTTTTTTTTCTTACACCATAACCTGTAGTAAAGCATCACACCTTGGAAGACAGTCTTCTTAAATTTAAAGATGAGTTTCCAAGCTAACCAGAAATAGACTACTATGTCATCTCCTCTACTGTCTATCTATAACTGTAGATTTCTAATATTCTTAGCAACATAGACTAAGGTCAGAATCTAATTGTGGACCTTAATTGTTTCATTTATTTCAATCATTTACCAAACTAAAGTTGGACCTTGAAAACTATCTCCTGATAACTAATGGATTTCATTTCTCCTGAAGAATATATCCCTACCCAGATTTCTAAGAAATTGGCTTTGCAATTCAATTGTGATTCTTTGTATTTAGGTACTAAGCAGAATGAACATTAAAGACTTAAAGAAACCAAGGAAGTCTCTAATAAATAGAACTCAACTGAATTACGCATGGAGGAGATTATACCTGAAAGTCCAATTCTCTAATATGTTGGGAAATATCATATACACCAATGAAGTATTTACACCCAAAAAGTGCCACCTTTCTAAGAAAGCATATGAAAGTAAAAGTCCTATGGAACAAGATATGCCCTGACCACAAGAAAGCTGGATCATGAGAAGTCTTTTGAAGGGACTAACTCAAGAAACATACACATAGTAAAGATTTGTGTTCTTTGTCTTGACTCTCTCAATGCAGTCATAAGTGTTAATGTCTGAATATTCCAATTAACACAAGTAAAAGTTTGAAAGAATCGGAAGGAGACAGGCAGAAATAGATTGGGGATCTTGGTCTTTATTAACATTTATTTCATTAGCTCTAATTGCCTCATTATTATAAACATTATTATATTCATATTTGTTTCATCTCAAACTAATTTAATTGGTAGAATTCTGTGTCCTTGCTATTATATGATACAATTAGCTCTCATTAGTTCACATTTCATTCATTTTCTCCTGACTGATTGCACTACATAGTGATGCTCACTAATATCAATATGTAATGCAATCAGTCAGGAGTAAAATGTTGTTACAGTGTCTCTAAAACTATCATACTTATCATTCTGATTGTCTCCAAAGTGCCAATATTCATTCTATAATTTATAACCTAATAATGTAGAATTTTGTGTTAATAATGGAATTTTACTATCCTTATTGACACATTGATTAATTCACATTTGAGTAATTAAAGAGTAAGTCATTAATAAATTTTAAAAGACAAATTATCATTTGCTTCTGTAGCTTTAAATCATAGAAAATAAAATACCAATTATTTCCTAAGGTTTCTTTTAATTCATAATGTTTCCCCTTTTTTTTTTTTACCTCCTCCCTAATCTTCCCTCCCCCTTTGTTATGATCCTTCTGTAACCATGTGGAGAGCTTCAGAAAAGCAAGAACCTGCAGCTGATGCTTTCCATGAGAGGTGAAGAGGTCCGCAGAATTGTGCTACTGTTAATTTGCCCTTTGGGTGTCTGCAGCAGGGAATCTATAATGACAGGGCCAAAGCACTGGGATTTGTCTATGTGATCATTACGTCAGAGATGCTAAAGATGAAAAGGAAAGAAGAGGGCAAAAGCCTTTTTGTAATCAGTTTTATAAAATACACTGGGCTTTCAGTGAGGCCTATTTGGAAAGACCCCACTCATTTACTCGGCTGAAATACACGCAGAGACCCCACAGTTCTGCTCCTGGACTATTTTAGTGCTATTATTGAGAATGTGAATTTGTACATACGTGTATAAATAAAACACTTGCTGTCTTTTTTCCTTCATAAGTAAGTATTATACCCTGTAGCTTCCCACTAAACTGTAGATCGTTCTAAGAGAAATAATGGCACAACAAACTCAGCTGTATTATTCTTCTACGCAGAGTGCCTCAACAATACATGCATTTAACAGTCTTTTCAACTGGTCTTGAGCAAGATCATAGGGTTTTTAAAAAACAAAAACGACTAAAACCAGCAAAATTGAATGCTAGAAAATTTAAAGCTGCAAATGACTTAATAGCTTTGATTTTTGAAAAGTTCAAAACAAAAATAATTTTAAGTAAATTAAAAAATAGGACAGCTCTACATTACTTTTGCCAAGCAAAATCCTACCTCAAATAATGGCAGAAGACATTTAAATACCAGAGTTGCTATAATAATCCCTATTTGAATCATGGTTTCCCTGAACTGGGTTAAGCCTTTAGACAGAAACTAATTGCTACAAACACTAATTTTCAAGTCCCTTTTGTTTCCCTTTGCAGGCACCTCTGGACGCAGAAGGTACCCAATTAGCAGAATTCATGGTCCTGATTGTGTATTGTAGGGCTAGTGTGTGAGCTGTATAAACACTGTTGATTACCATTCCTCTGTAATGGCTGATTTTTTGATTGCTTAATAAGGCCATCTATTCTGTATCAGGCCCTGGCAAAGCAGTCGGTGAAATCAGTTAGGTCACTTTTTTTCTGGTCCGAGTAGCAGGAGGAGTCTGTGATAGTAGCAGTTGACTAAAAACATAATTACAGGCTATTTAATCGCATCTGTTTCCCCACTTAACATTGTTTGTTCAAGTTAGACATAGTTAAGTAAATCAAAGGGACAACAACAGCAAAAACACTAAAAAATTGCTATTACATGGTTAAAAAACTCTAGGGTTTGGTATAATTACAGAAAACATAGCTTGCAGTGATTTTTTTAGGTACTAATTTTTATTGGTTCCTATACACATATTTTGCTTATTTAGTTGTTGCTAGGGTTTTTTTAGAATTCTTTGTAAGACTCCATGTTATTTAAATAACTATTTGTCTGGCAGGACTGATTTCATGTGAAGGGTTCTACAGGGATGATATTGTTTATCGTGATGATTTTTATGTGCTTATCCAGTGTTATAATTAACAGTCAAGTAACTCCTATCCTGTTTTGTGATTAATAACTAATCCCATAAACACACCTTCCACTACATAGGATTGTCTAGATAGATCAGTCCAAGTGTGTGCCAGACCCAAGGGCACCATCATTCACACTGAGCTGCCCCTTTCCTCCCTCTGAGTACCATACCTGTAATTTATCAATAATGCAGAACTGCTCTACAATCAAAGGGATAAAACAGAAAGGCACCCAGACAACCAGAGCTGCCAACAGGCATCGAGCCCATGTTCCAATGCCACTAAGTAGGCCATTGAATCCATCACGGATGATGAATCAATATCAGGTCAGAGGAGAAAAGAGACAGCTGCTTTTCAGAAACATGCACTGCGCTCTGTCCCACACACTGCAAGCTCAGAATATGGCTTGCAACCACACAGGGCAGGTATTTGATTAAGCAGTCCGCACTACATGTTTCCCAATAACTGTCTTTTGCTAATTAATGCAAGGGAAAGCTGTCTGTGTAGCCACCCAAACACACTATTATAAACCAGTACGTACCAGGGAAGGCTTTCTGACAGGAAGCCACTTTGAATTTCCAGGTTTTCTGAGAAGGATCTAACAGCATGGCTGAGTGCTGGGTTCTTAAGGGAGGAGGGTTATACCTCTCAAAAGGGCAATTGTCCTTTTTAAAGATCTTTCTTGGGATAAGGAGACTATAGTTTCAATACTAATTTTAAATTATGGATGGCACATTTGTGAATGTGAATTCCTGAGACAAAACTATTAGCCTGACCAATCTAGATATATCCAATGTGGCAGAATACAAGGTTTAAACTGAATTCAGTTCTTACCATAATTTCCAAGTACTAAACAGCTTAAATATCTTTGTCTAACCAGGGGTTGGTAAGTCATTATAATTATTGCCTTACTCAGCAGTTAGTAACACCATAAATAAAATGTCTGTGAAGGAATGACTGAAAAAACAGTATGAGATTTTTAAGCTTGTATGCAAATGTTTAATCAACTAATCACAAATATTCTCTTTTTAAAATGTAAATAAATGGGGGGTTTTGTTTAAAAGTGTCCTGAGAAAAACTGACACAGGCCATAGTAATCACAAATACTACTAGTAACACCTTCACTGACACAGAAATACAGCACCATTATATAGAACATCATGCTCAGTGCTGGCCATTAAGCTGTTTCTCTTTCATTTTTGCTCTGTTTTATTTAGTTTTTTTTTTGTTTTTATTAGCTTTTATATATACCTTGGAGAAGGGCATCATGCTTGGGAGGGTGGAGGGCAGGCACAGGAGGGGAAGGCCCTCTAGGTGGTGGATTGATTTGGTGATTGGTGTAATCAGGATGAGTGTTTTGGAGACAGTGAGATTGACACAGGACAGAGCAGAGTTTAGGGGTGTTGTACATAGGGTCGCTATGAGTCTCAAGCAACTCGACGGCACATAACAACAATAACATATATTTTACTTCTGTACACTCTAGTGACAACGTAATGACTTTGGCTGCTCACATCTTCTAACCAAAGCCTCCAAGTTTCTGGAAGGTGGAGTCCACCAGTGACTCAGAGGGAGAAAGGTGGACAGCCTCTCCATGTTGAAACGTACAGCCTTGGAAACCCAGCTGAGGGTCAGCTATGCACCAGAACCAACTCAACTAGAGTGAGATACATTCTTCTATAAACACATTTCTTTATTGACCTAGGGGGAAGGAGCTACTCTGCAATCCCAAAGGTATGTGGTTTGAATCTACCAGGTACTCTACAGGAGAATGGGCAATCTCCTCCCATGAGATTGATTGCCCCTAAAAACTCCTGGATGGTCAGCTATGAGTTGGTTTCTACTAAATGGCTTACAAAAACAACAACATTCTAAGCATTGAACATAAAATGATAAACCAAGTCTCCTCTCTAGTCTCCTATTTCAAATTGTGAGAATGACACAAAACTAAGCAATGTTTCAGTCTATTGTGGCATAGGGTTGCTATGAGTCAGATCTTACTTGAAAGCACTTAAACAACAAACTAGAGAATAAGATAGATGGAAATAAAACAAGTAAATAATACATTACATAAAAAAGGAATGCATGCTATAAAGAAAAGCAAGCCAGGAAATGGTAGAAAGTTCCACTTGACTAGAGCATATGATATGTGGTTGGGGGTGGGGGGAAGGAAGGAGATGAAAGGTTGTTTGAAGGAAAATTTTCTATACAATAAGTTAATTAGTTATGAAAAGAAGAGAAGGACTCAAGGTCTTGGTGATGAGACCCAATTGAGATGGAAGAACAACAGGAGAAGAGAATGCAAAAATATTGCACCTAGAGACCTTGGAGACCACCTAAGCCAATTCTCTAATTTACAATGTGGTGAAAGTTAAGGACCAGGGATTTGGAACCTCTGCCACCCTCTTGTCTTACCCTGAGGAATCTCACACTATGTCTCCTTATGAGATGTGGTGGCGTTAGAAGTTACAGTGGCATTGAAGTTCTGAGTGACAGAGCCCAAAAAGTGACTAACACTGTGAGTGGTTGAAGTGATAGAGGGGCAAGGAACTGTTACTAGTTGAGCATCATCTTTTAAGTGTTCTACAAACATATAACACTCTTGGAACCATATATATGGGTATTGTTTTTGCTTCCAAGTCTTCTGTAGTAAAATTTTAAGATGAAGTAGAACTTCCCCATAAAGTTTCCTAGGCTATAATCTGTCTTGAAGTAAGGGGATGATGTTAGAGAAGTTTAGACGTGAAGAGTACCACTATCTGGGCACTCTGGTGGCCTAGTAGTAAGAATCTATGCTTCAATTCTTAAGACACATGGTTCAAATCTACCAGCTGCTCTGCAGAAGACTGGGCAATCACCTCTCATGCAATGTAAGCCCCTGAAAGCCCACTAGAGAGTGCTAGCTATGGATCAGTTCCAACTTGATAGTAAACAACAACAACCACTATCTGTTGTCATAAACAATTAGCCACTTAAGGGGATTGTGGGCAACACTTCATAATGATGTGCTAAGGAGCAGGAGTGGCAGAGCCAATGGTGTGAATGTTGATGTTTCTGAGAATGATGTCATTAGGTGAGACCAGCCTAATTCATCTATAGAATGTATGTTGTTTGTGCATATGTATATACACAGGTACACATGCACACATGTAAACACAGCAACGAGTGAAAGACAAACACTGAGCTCGACATAGCTGAGGTTGAAAAGAGGTTTGCAGGCCAAGTACAAATATTCAGATTATCTCTGTGACTTAGGATATAAAAGAGAATGATAACTTTCTAAGATGGGGCCGAAAGTGAAGTAAAAAGCCCCTGCCCTTCCCAAAACTGATGCCATAGCAAAGGCATTAAAGGCCAAGGAGACAGTCCTGAAGGGCATCCACAGACAAAAAAAAAAAAAGAAGATCCGCACGTCACCCACTTTCTGGCAGTCTAAGATGCTGAGACTCTAAAGGTGGCCCAAATACCGCGCCCCCCCCCCGAAAGAGTACCCCTCAGGAGAAACGAGCTTTACCACTATGTCATCATCAAATTTCTCCTGACCTCAGCCATGAAGAATATAGAAAATAACAACACACTTCTGATCACTGTGGATGTCAAGGCCAACAAGCACCAAATCAAACAAGCTGTAAAGAAACTCTATGACACTGATGTGGCCAAAGTCAACACGTTGATTAGACCTGATGGAGGAAGAAAGCCTATGTTCAACTTGCTTTTGACTATGATGCTTTGGATGTTGCTATCAAAATTGTTATTGTTCAAGCACATGAAGAAATGTTCAAAATCCCTAGCCCTGAGAGAGATGCAAATCAAGACAACCATGAGATATCATCTCACTCCAGTAACACTAGCAAAATTTAACAGAACAGCAAGCAACAAATGCTGGCGAGGTTGTGGAGACTGGAACCCTTATTCACTGTTGGTGGGAGTGTAAAATGGTGCAACCACTGTAGAAAGCATTGTGGCGCTTTCTCAAAAAGTTGCAAATAAAGATACCACTTGACCCAGCAATTCCACTACTGGGAATATACCCTAAAGAGACCATAAATGACATCCAAGTAGATATATGTATACCCATGTTTATCGTGGCTTTGTTTACAATAGCAAGGAGTTGGAAACAACCTAAATGCCCATCAACAAACCAATGGGTAGAGAAGCTGTGGTATATTCGCACAATGGAATACTATGCTGCATTGAAAAACAAGGAACTCATGCAATATTATTCAAAATGGGTGACCCTGGAGGACATTACGCTGAGTGAGGTATCTCAGTCACAAAGGGACAAATGCTATATGGTGCCACTGTTGTAGAATGAGGCTGGCATTGGGGTGGGGTAAGACTGAGAAAAACTGGATGAAATATGTTTACGGCATTGAAATCTATGGGGGAGAGAATAGTCTAAAGGTATTATATTTTAGGGCATTATTTTTATCGTAGGAGTAGGCAATGAGGGTTGCAGAGTGGATTATATTTGGGGGTAGGGCGTGGGGTTTGGGGAGGTGCGGGGGGATTGTGTACCAATGAGGGAGTTTTTCTTTTGCTTTTCAAGGAGAGGAGCAAGGGAGGGGGAAGGATTTGTGAGGGGAGAAGGGTGCAGCAATGAATGAATGGAATTCCAAAATCTCTGTAGATGTTCATTGAAGTGAAAAATAAACAAACTAAATTAAAATTTTAAAAAAAAATTGTTGTTGTTGTTGTTGTTGTTATGTGCCGTTGTGTCGCCTGCGATAAACCGAGTCCAGCTGGCTAATTCTAAATACAAATTTTTCTCACAAAAAAGTGAATAGTAGTTTATTGTGCTTTGCTTTTGGAAATTACTCTAGAAACTCCAGAGATGTATGTGTAAAAACACTAAATAAATAATAAGCTTTCTGTAACAGGAAAGCAAGAAGTAAGTCTATTTATGATCAAAAACACAAGCAAAATTTGGATTTTTTTTAGTACTCTAAAGTCAAAGATTAGGAATATGCTCTCCAGGATGTCCAACTTTCACATGCAGGTGTTTCTGGGGGCAGGGGAAGTCCCCAATGACAGCTTCTTATTTTTAATAACCTCCTTGTAAGGTGGTGCATGCCACCAGATTTTCTGAAACTATGTCTCAAAAGAATATTAAAATTATAAGGATTGTAAATAGTATTTCATTTTCTTGATCTCCATTTCCAAGCTACAGTCTTTAATTAGCATAGTTACTACAAAGTTTTGCATTTTTCTCTGTTGGGGACGATTTTTTCAAAAAGCCTTTAGCAAGAGAAGCTAACAACAGCATAGGAGAATATGCTGGCATGTGAAGAAAATGTGTTTATTAAAATCTGAAATGTTGAACAGAAACATCAATATAAGAGACAGTGTCATGAATTATATTGTGCCTCCCCAAAATACATGTAATGATGTAATGTGGATGCTATGTCATGATCTCCCATGATCTTAAAAACCAAATAGTTGTGAGAAGATTAAGAGTGAAATGCAATACTCTTCATCGCATCCCAGCCCTGATAGATGTAAGAGGAATATGCTAAGCAAATAATTCATGGTGTTGGACTCTATAAAGAAGAATGTGCTATCAGGGTCAGAGGAAGAATCAATAACCTGTATTTTTCAGATGACATTACATGCTTGGTGAAAATGAGGAGGACCTGATGGGCTTATTGCTGAAGATAAAAAACTACAGCCTTCAGTATGGATTGTAACTCAAGATCAAGAAAACAACTGGACCAATAAGTGGCATTAATAGACATAGAAAGGTTTGAAACTGTTAATGATTTCTTCTTACTTGGATCCACAATCAACACCCTTGGTACCAGCAGTCAAGAGATAAGGAGAGAACTTGCTTTGAGCAATTCCACTTATCAGAATTGTTGAAGAGCAATGATGTCAGTTTAAATACTAAGTTGCCCCCAAGTCAGGCTATGGTCTTCTACTATTTTCTATGCATCTGAGAGCTGGACATATGATGGCAGAAGAAGTTGTAGTGTTGGTCAAAAGAACAAACAAGTACGTCTTGGAAACGGTGCTGCTGGAGTGTTTCTTGGAAACAAAGACTGTAATGCTTCATCTCTCATACTTTGGACATGTTGCTAGGAGAGGCTGTTCCTTGGAAAGGGATATCATGTTTGGAATGGTGGAGTGTCAGAAAAATACAGGCAGACCCTCAATGAGATAGTGACTACAGCAATAGGCTCAAGTGTATCAGAGATGATGAGGATGGCACAGGATAAGTCAGGATTCAGATCTATTGTTCACAGGTCACTATGGATCATACTCAACTTGACAGCACCTAATAACAGTAACAACAATCTAGCTGATTCTGTCCTGAAGAGGTGAAACCAGGTTGTTCCTCAGAGGCAAGGATTTTTTTTTGTTTATATTGGTTTGCTTACAAAGTTTGTATACATTGTGTTTCACACTATTCTTCACATTGTCTTTCATACAATCATTCCCATGCATTGTTTTATAAAATTAATCACCATTGGACTATGCCCATCATTACCCTGTCTTTTCAGGTCCCAGACAGATCCACCGTCTCCCTCCACCCACCAAATTATGAAAACCTGTGGTTTCACCCCTACCCATCCTCACCCGTCTGCTCCTACCTCTTGTCCCACTTGGGTCTTCATATGTGTTTTACTAGTTACCCTTCTATTTTCACAATAATGGTCTTAGGTAGTATTAGTGCTTATGAGACTGAGTTAGCTCACTCAGCATAATGGAGGCAAAGATTTTGAAGTTCCATCTCACATATTTTAGGAATGTTGCCAGGAGGGACCAGTCTTTGGAGAATGATATCAGGCTTGGAAAGATAGCAGATCAATGCAGGAGAGGAGGACCCTGGATGAAATGGATTGACAATGTGACTGTGGCTATGGATGGGGTCAGATGTGTCAGAGATTGTGAATTTGGCTTAGGATAGGGAAGGTTCAGAGCCATTGTTTATAGGATTGACGTAAAGTGTATTCAACTGGACAGTATGTAACAACAAACTAGCTGGGAGGCAGGACCTCGATAAAACCAAGAGAGAAATACCACGAATACAAAAAGTGTGTCTTTTTGGACCTGGGTGAGGAAGTTCTTTAGCTAGGAAAGGCTGTGACATATGGAGATCTCCAGGCAATGAGAAGCCTGCAGATGCTGAAGGAAACAAGGACTTTTCCTCCAAGTTCAACAAAGAAAGAGCAGGCCTTCCCTTAGAGGCTGGTAAGGTGCCTTCCCCTAGAGGCTGGTAAGGTGAACTTGGATTTATGGTCTTCTAACTGGTATGTCAAATACCATAATGGTCACCCATGGTGGACAGTATTGGTGGAGCTCCTAGATCAAGACAGGCTTGGAGGCAGGAGGGGCATCCACATCCTAAACAACATGGAAACTGGAAACTCTGTGAACTTAGAGAAACAATAATAGTTATAGAACAGGGTTCAGGTCTTCTGTTCATAAGTTCATGATGAGTTGTGCTCAACTTACCAGCACTTACCGACAACAAATTGCAAGAGAATAAATTTATGTTTGTTCATTTATGATATTGCTGTCACAGCAGCCACAGATAACTTCTGTAAGACAAACAGCAACCAAATCATCACCGTGTAGCAAATACCTGTTCACTTCAATTACTTCAAAGGGCAGTTACAGATTCAATTCAATCATAGTAAAATAACTAATGCTCATAATAATGATATTACTTCTTCTAGGAAAAGTCAAATTATACTTAGCATACTCTTTACAACAGTCCAGAATGAGAGCTGCATAGTAAAGTGGACTGGGGGAGGGGATTGTATAATAATGAAAGAATTTTTTTTTCAAAGAAAAATGTGAACTAGGAGGGAGGGTGGGCAGGGAGGAAAACATGCAACCATGAATAAATGGGGATGGGGGAAGTACAAATATAAAAAGAAGTTACAGTGAGGAAAGAGAGTGGTTAAAATTCTGAAGAAAATTTTTAGTTAATAAACACATGGTAGAAAAACTGTTGAAAGAAAATTTAAAATGTCAGGAAGGTAGGAAGAATGGTTGCTTTGTACCCTAAACAGAAAATTGATGATAACTATTTCTGTATTTTCCAGCATATCAATTATGATTCTATGCATTAAAACAAAACAAAACAAACCTCAAACCTACTACTATCAAGTTGATTGTGACTTATGATGTGACCTTTCTTCGAGCTTTTGAGGCTATGAATCTTTACTTCAGGAGACTACCCATGATTCTCCCATAGAGTGACTGATGGATTTGAATCACTAATCTTTTTTTAGTCACTTCAAAGTCAGAGTGCCTCATGTATATAGAAACTAAGAATACTAATTTTTCTAAATAAATAAATTATATTATTTCAAATTATTAACTTAAATAAACTCACAAAGTATGAAACGTTTTCGTAAAAGTTATTAAATGACACTTATCAGAGCAAGGAGAACCTGAGTGGGGAAATCAGTTAACATACTTGGTTACTAAAAATTTGGAGATTCAAGTCTACCCAGATGTACCTTGAAAGAAAAAAATCAGCTGTTGAAAACCCTATGGACAGCTACTCTATGCTTTGCTAAAGATCACTATGAGTTGGAATCAACTCAGTGGCAAATGGTTTTCTTTATCAGAATAAATTTTCGTTATCTTGTTTGGGTCAACAGTCAACACTCTCAGCACCCGCAGTCAGGAAATCAGGAGACATATTGCATAGAACAAGTCCACTGGCAGGGACCTCTCCAAAATGCTGAAAAGCAATGATGTCTGTTTGAAGATTAAGGTGTGCCTGATTTAGGCCATAGCCTTTTCAATCACTTGCTATGCTTCTGAGAGATAGACAATAAATAAGGATGACAGAGGAAGAACTGATGCCTTTTTGTTGTGGTGCTGGATAAGAGCACTGAATATCCCCTGGACTGTCAAAAGAACAAATAGATATGTCTTTGAAAAGTGCAGCTGGAGTGTTCCTTGGCAGCGAAGATAGTGAAGTTTCATCTTTCATGCATTGGACATGTACCTACTTGAGATTATTCCTTGGAAAGATGGGAGATCAGCAAAGGAGTGAAAGATCCCCAATGAAATGAACTGACACAGTGACTTCAGACTGGGGCTCTAGTGTGTCAGAGATGCTAAGGATGGCACAGGACAGGGCAGGGTTCAGGTTCACTGTCCAACACTCAACTCAAGGGCACTTAACAACACTGTAAACCTGCCTTGTTTCTCAACAATGCCAGAACTATGCATTCCTTTGGGGAACTGTTTTTTTAAAAATTCTTAAACCTGAACACAAACCAATCTTGTTGCCTTTGAGCTAATTCTGATTCCTGGAAACCCCAAGCATTACAGAGTGTAACTACTCCATGGGGTTTTCACAAGTCTACTGGGTGGATTTAAACTACCAACCTTTAAGTTAGTAGCAGTTAAGCACAAATAATTGTGCTCTTATACCTTTAAAAATGTTGCATCTTTATTTGAGTTTCCACTTAGTTTTCACCCCCAGTCCAGGAATTGAATCCCTAAAACTACCTCATCTAAGAATCTACAAATGCACTCAGGCACTCCCTCCAATACTCTCTTCTCTCAGAAGTTAGATGATTTAACCATTCACCTTAAGTGGTTACAATTCTGAACTTCAATATTCTTGGAAAATGCCATACGACATTGCAATTTTTTTCCTCAAGAAATTGTTTAATCTATATAAGTTATTTGACTCAGTCATTAGCGATCTTTGTGCCAAGATAGCTCCTAATCAAACTCTGGCAGAATATAAGTACCATTGAAAAGAAAGCATACAGATCTTTCTTCCGAGAAGTACGTATTTTTCTTTCGGGTTGAGCAATGTTATGCAACAAATGCTTCCAACTGGCTTTCTATCAAGGAAAATCATTAAAGATGAAATGCTCTATGGGACATGATCATAGGAGCCTGAGATGCTTGTAAGTAATTACATTCATGCTGATAATTAGAAGAAATAGTCTGTGTAGTGCATATAGTACAATCACCTTTCACCATGGTCTGGATTTGATTTCTCCAAGGAATGCCAAGAAAAGCCTTTATTTATCTGCAGTTTATGCTTCACTCAATCCACTTATTTTGTAATGTAAAAAGAAGAGTCTGAAAAAAGAGAATGGGCACCTTGACATTTTAACTGCTTTGTTTTTAATGAAAATTTTCTTCTTTGAAGTGAATATAAAGCAGGAATGGGCAACAAGCCAATAAGTGCTTATTTGTCACCTAGTAGCTTTCCATGCCCTAAAACGCCTTAACCCAGTCTTTAAAATGTCCTCATTAGATTTCTCTGCTGGCTTGTGCACTACGCTTACACAAATGAAGAGATTTCACATGATTTTTTAACAGTCAAAACAGCAGCTCATACACATACTCGGAAAAGTATATGCCCACAACCTTGGCATCAGTTGCCTCCCAAGGCATCTCTCAGTAAATGTATATATAAACAATTTACCAGAAATTTATCCCCCAACAGCATGCTTGATTGTACTGTGTTTGGAATAAAATCAATAGCAATTGTCTCCTTTATTTTATAATTGATCTGTTGACTCTAACCACTGTAGACAAAAAATTTGTTATCATTTTCTTCCTGAGTCAAATGGATGTCTAAAGAGCAAAGAGGACACTAAACAAAGAGATAGATACTCCTAAACAGAGGCGATTACTCTCTGCCTTTGCTATATAGTCTTACTACAAGAAAAATATCATAAAAGGGGGGCTTTAACAATTTCATTTCTCAGAATTTAGGCGCTAGACTTCCAAATTCAGGGTGTTAAGTTAGGGGAAGGCTTTCTCTCTGTGTTGGTTCTAGAAAAAGGTCTTTGTCTACTTTCAATATCTGTAACCTAGAATTCTTTGGCAATCTCCACGTGTTTTGATATCAGTCTTTCCCTGAATCTATGAGACCTACAGGGATCTTAGGGACCATGAGCCCAAAGAACATACTCTATTCCTGGTTCTTCCATTCTGATGATACTGAGATCTCACTCTCTTTCTCTCTACCTTCTTTTTTTTTTTTTCAATTGGTGATTTTTATGCAGAAACTGAATGACGCTTAATAAAAAAATCTCTATTTTATAATAAGAAAAAAACAAAACAAAACAAAAAAACCCTGAACACAGAAATCCCATATGACCCAGCTATTCCACTGCTGGGAATATACCCCAAGGAAATTGGAACTGAGACACAAATGGATATCTGTACACCTATGTTCATAGCAGTGCTATTTACAATAGCAATAAAATGGAAGCAGCCCAAATGCCCATCAACAAATGAATGTACAGAGAAATTGTGGTGCATTCATACAATAGAATACTATGTAACACTCAGGAGCAATAATTTTTTAAGAAATTGGAGAGCATTAATCAATGAAATACCTCAGTCACATAAAGACAAATATTATGTAAGGTCACTACCGTAAAAACAGGAAGATAACAAAGTAACTTGCATATAAATGTTCAAAGGGCAAAGAAGAAAAGGGTGAAGAAAGGTTTAATGACGGCTTCAAAAAACAGGTTATAATATGCCTACAGAGCAATGGTAATTAATTATATAAGATATAATGTACACAAATGACTGTACAAAACATAAAGCACATGTAGAAAACATGATATATACAAATGATTATGTACAAACTGATAAAATGTAAGAAAAAAAAATCAACCCCAAAACACCAAATTTTAAAAAAAGATTAAACCAAACTCGAATTTTGCAAGTCTTTGACTCGGCCAGTCCATTTATAGTTATTTATCCTAAAGATATCATCTTTGCAACAAGTTCTTAAAAATGAGTGTTTACAGCACTGTGGCCATTGGGCAATTAAAACAGACATTCGGGGGGGGGAGAAGAACGAACTGGGGAGGAGGGTAGAGAAAACAGTGCAACAAAGAATGAATGAAAACCCAAAATCTCTGTAAATGTTCATTAAAACTAATAAAATTTAATAATAATCTTAATAAATGAGTGTTTACCTAAACATCCATAAAAACCCAATTCAACTGAGACTGAGTCAATGTGGACTCATGCCACCCTTCAATAAGTTTCAGAGCTGTAAATCTTTTCAGGAAGAGACTGCACATCTCTTTCCTGTAGAGCAGCTAGTGGACTGAACCCACTGATCTTCTCATTAGCAGTCCAACCTGTAATGCACAGCACCAGAGCTCCTTTAAATGTCAGGAAATGGGTAATTAAATTGTCAAATCTTTATTATAGCCCATTAGAAAACCATTAAACATACATTATAAAATGCTTCAGGATAAAATGTCTGATTGAAAATCAGGGTGCAACACATGTTGCCAAACACTATTATATATGTCCAATATGAAAGCTTACACCAGACCCTGGTAGTGATTGCATCTAAAAAAAGAAATTGAGTGGATAGGGAGCAGAAGTAGATGGTCTGTTTTGTTCATGTATTTCTTTCCATTGTAAAAAAACCCTGAGGTTAACATGTATATACTAACATGGAAAGAGGCCCAAAACACAGTTGTGAAATAAGCATAATTTGACATTCATGTACACGGTCACACTGTATATAATTTATACGGACTCACTGAGTAAGGACCAGAAGGGTAAAAACCAAACTGATAAAACCAACTGAGGTTACTCTCTCAGAGGGAGGATAATCAGACGTGTGGGTTCTCCAGGAGCCTTTAAGGTTTATGAACTTTTTACTACAGAAATAAAATCACAGAGCTCTGGTGGCCTAGTGGCAGAAAGCTGCATTGCAAACCCAGAGGTGCATGGTTCAAATGCACCAGATACTCTGCTGGAGAAAGGACAATCTCCTGTACCAGTCAGATCTGATTTGCTAGTATACACACAAAAACAGTAGTAAAAAAAAAAAAAGAAAAGCAAATTATCACTTAGAGAATGAACTTATAAATTTGATAGACACAATTAAGAAACATGAATCACTATTCTATAAGAATAAAGTACTCTATGTATTAAGACTGTTTCAGATGGTTTTCTTTTTTTTATCCTCACAGCTCCTGAGCACAATGCTTTTATCACTGACAGATAAATGGATATTTGCCCTTGCCACCTCTTCCACACCTCCCACCATAATGGGCCTCATACCAATACTTCTTGGCCACCTGACGGGTTTGGAACAGCTCCTGGACTTGATGTGCTACTTCTTTCTCCCAAGCCAACACCATTACACCCGTAGTCTCCTTGTCCAGCCGGTGACACAGATGTAGGGGCTCTGCCTTCTGGCCATGCAGCATCTTTGCCAAGATGGGCAGTACATCACTGATACAGAGCTGAACACCAGGACCACCATGCACAGGTACACCGTAGGGCTTGTTGACAATCACTAGGTCCTTGTCCTGGTGGAGAATCCCTCTGCGCAGGGCCTTAGCAAGCACGTTGGGATGGACTTGCTGCAGCTGTCGTGTGAACCGCACCAGCTCGCTCACCCTCCGCTGAACAGGGTTTGTAGACACCTGAGATTTTCTTTTCAACTTATCACAGAGGACTGCCGGCACTTTCTTTTGATCCCCTTTCTGGGCACGAAGACTCTCTGCTAATCGCTGGGCATCCAAAGTAATGATGGTGGAAGAAAAGAGCTGCAAGTCGAGAGTGAGAATGGATCCCAGACGCTTGTAGGAACTCTTGACCCGGAAGGCCGACGAACAACCAGTGGGCGCCACCATCTTGTTTCGCAGAGAGGAGGTGGTGGAACACATCTCTCTCTACCTTCTTATCTTTCCTTTAATCTTTCCTATATCACACCCAAGGTAAACCCACATTACATTAGATCAAGGCTGTAACAGGATTGAAGGTGTTGCATTTTATCCCTAATCCTTTTACAATTGATTGGCTTGTCAGTTTATAGAGAATCAATCCTGCTGCAACGTTAAATCATTAAGTAAAAAGCTGAGAATCATGTCTCAAGCCAAGCAAGCTTTTATTTGGGAGAGACATGATTCAACTAATGACACCCAGTAAGTAAGCACGAGTAAGCAAAGGCTGACTTGTGTTTACTAACTAACCTGTAGTGAATAATTTCACATATTCTTCTTGTTAGGTGGGTGCAATCAAGTTGACTATAACTCTCAGCCACCCTATGAAAAACAGATCTGAACCTTGTCCTATCTTAGCCCTGCACCATCCTAACTATATGCTCAAGCCCACGTGAAACTCGTGTATGTGTAAATCCATCTCCTTGAAACTCTTCCTTTTTTATATTTTTTGTTTGGGTTTGTTTTTGGTTTTGGTTTTGTGTTTGTTTGTTTGTTTGTTTTTCAGTAAGTCACTTCTGATTTTATTAGTATGGAAACAATAGAGAATATTTCATTTTGCCTTCAAAATTCTTCTTTTTTTTAAGTGACTCTCCACATTTCCCAGCATGTTATCTTTTTCTAAGGACTGGCCTCTCCTGACAACATGGCCAGAGTGTGTGAGACCAAGTTTTATCATCCTTGCCTCTACAGAGAACGCTGGTTACATTTCCTCCAAGACAGACTTATTTGTTCTTCAGGCAATCCATGGGATAGTCCGTACTCTGCTTCAACACCACCGTCAAAGGCATCCATTTTTCTTTCATTATCTTTACTCATTGTCCATCTTTCAGAAGCATGTTATAGAGTACAACTGAGTCAGAATGAACCCACAGCAGACCTTCCAGTGCGTTTTCAGAGGAAGAAAATAGCACAGGAAGAAATTACTCATCTTTCTTTTTTATCATTATTATTACATTTTATTAGTTTTAATGAACATTTACAGGGACTTTGGGTTTTCATTCCTTCATTGCTTCACCGTTCTCTCTACCCTCCTCCCCAGTTTGTTCTTCTTCCCCCGCCCTCCGAATGTCTGTTTTAATTGTCCAATTG
Source organism: Elephantulus edwardii (assembly GCF_000299155.1). NCBI lineage: Eukaryota > Metazoa > Chordata > Mammalia > Macroscelidea > Macroscelididae > Elephantulus > Elephantulus edwardii. The sequence goes on along the minus strand of NW_006399850.1, from coordinate 1,907,557 downwards.
CCACAGTGCTTGTCAAAGCCAGTTCTGATTAATCTCCTTTGTCAGTGTGTCCTTTGCCATTCCCTATCACT
>NW_006399850.1:1872472-1905191 GCF_000299155.1 Elephantulus edwardii | reverse complement strand
AAGGGTGTTGGATTTTATCAAAGGCTTTTTCTGCATCAATTGATAGGACCATATGGTTCTTGTTCTTTGCCTTGTTGATGTGATGGATTCTATTAATTGTTTTCCTTATGTTGAACCATCCTTGCATACCTGTTATGAATCCCACTTGGTCATGGTGAATTATTTTTTTTATGTATCGTTGGATTCTGTTTGCTAGTATTTTATTTAGGATTTTTGCATCAATATTCATGAGAAATATTGTCATCTTTCTTCTGCAGAGTAGCTGGAGGATCCAAACCATGTGTCTTTGGATTAGCAATGCAACTACTTACTACTACACCATGACTTGGATTAGGTGCACATTAGTCTTTAAACTGGTATTAAATTTCACATAGCTCACTTGCATGCATTTACTAATCTGTAATAAACAGTGTCACCCCTGTTTGGGATTGTACATCTGAAAAGGTATTTTGGTTCTGTAAGAAAGTTCTGTAGGACTGAATCCATATTCAAAGAGTTTGTATTAGTTTATAAAACATAAATGAATGGGAATGATTGTATGAAACACCGTGTGAATGGAGAATAGTGTGAAATACAATGTGTATGAACCTTGTAAGAAAATAAGTATAAAATGAAATTCTTTTTAAAAGAGGTGACCTAATGGCAAGAAGCTGCCCTGCAATCTCTAAGGCGTGCAGTTCGAGGCCACTAGCCGTTATGCAGGAAAAGGATGGGCAATCTCCTTCTGTGCAATTAACTGCCTCTGAAAACGCTCCAGAGGGTCAGCTATGGGTTGGTTTCTACTCTATGGTACACAACAACAACATAGAACTCAAGAGATAAATGAAAGCCATATTTGGAAGGAAAATCTTTGCTGTGGTGGGAAAAAAAACCCACAAAATACTTCAATACAGATCAGTAAAGACAAGTATGTTTATTCTTATTTTGCCTATAGTTAATATGACATTGCTCTTAGGTCCTCAAATTATCTAAAATAGTTAATACTATTGGCCTCACCCTTGCTTATTAAAATTCTGTTTTGAATTTCCAATTACTTTCCCAATTCTCTTCTTTCTTTCCTTTCATTAGTTCTCATTGCTTGCCCTTTAAATGTACAAATTCCTCCAAGGTTTTATCCTTGGCTTTTTTTCTAGTTCTATACTCTCTCTTCAGAAATGTTGTTCTTAGATGCCATCAAGTCGAGTACGATTCATTGCAACCCTGAGAGCAGCAGATCTGAGTCCTGTCATATCCTGTGATATCATCGCGATCTCTGATATACTCCAGTCTATTCCTGCAGTCCCTGTGTCAATCCATCTGGTTGAGGAACATCGTGTTTTTCACTGATCGTCCATCTTTCCAAGCATGATGTCTGGCTTCAAGGAATACTGTCTCCCAGCAACACACCCGAAGTATGTGAAACAAAAAGTATGCTGTTTTTGCTTCCAAGAAACAATTTGCTGCACTTTCTCCAAGACTTATCTGTTTGTTCTTTTGGCCATCCATGGAATATTGAGTACTTTTTTGCCAACATCACAACTCAAAAGCATCAATTTTCTCTTGTCATCCTTATTCATTGTTCAGCTCTCAGATGTATAGCATATGATTGAAAAGACCATGACCTTAATTCTATTAGATCACCTTTCTTGGAAATGGGAATAAATATGGATCAGTTGGCCAAGCAGCTATCTTCCAAATTTTCTTGCATAGAATGGTGAACACATCTGAGGCTACTATCCTGTTAGTCAATTGGTACCCCATCAATTTCTGGGGCCTTAAATATTGCCAATGTTTTCAGTGTAGCTTGAACTTCTTCCTTCATTGACACTGGCCTGTAAGTATATTGTACTTCCTAAAACATTTCAGTGCGACTAATTCTTTTTGGTACAGTGATTCTGTATATCCCCTCCACCTTCTTTTGATGCTTCCTATGTCATTCAAGATTCAGGAATAATTAGCATCTTTTAATGAAACCTGAATCCAAATCTCAATTTGAACATCTATTTTTGTGTAACCTCTGGCCTAAGTATCTACTCAAGAATTCCTTTACAAGATCCTTGGGAGGATTAAGGCAGATCAGATATGAAAGCACTGAGCAGAGAAACTCCCCCTTGAGGAGATGCTCTATGAATTCTTCTTCCTCTTTTTTCTCATCTTCCCCAGGCCAATGACTCTTCTTATTGTTGTTGTTGTTAAGTGCCATTGAGTCAAGTACAACTCATAGCAGTCCTGTGAACAACAGATTTGAATCCTGTCTTATTCTGTGCCATCCTCTCTATCGCTGATACACTTCAGTCCAGTGACTGTGCAATGACTGTGTCAATCCCTCTCAATAGGGGTCCTCTCTTTTGCTGACCCTCCATCCTCCCAAGCATGATAAACTTTTCCAAGGAATAGCCTTCCCTAACAACATCGAAACTATGAGAGATGAAGCTTTTCCATCTTTGCCTCCAAGAAGTATTGTGGCTATACTTTCTCCAAGACATACATATCCATTCTTTTGACAATCCATGGGATATTCAGTACTCTTCTCCAACCCCACAACTCAGAGGCATCAATTCTTCTTCTGTCATCCTTATTCATTGTCGATCTCTCAAATGCATAGCAAGTGATTAAAAAACCTGAATCGGATGCACCTTAGTCTTTAAACTGATATCATTGCTTTTCAATATTTTGGAGAAATCTCCAACAATGAACTTGCCCAAAGCAATATGTCTCCTCATCTCCTGACTGCTGATACCAAGAGTGTTGATTAGGGATCTAAGTAAGATGAAATCATTAACAATTTTTTAAATTTTTTTTAGAAATCATTAAGAATTTCAATCCTTTCTCCATCTATCATGATTTTGTCCACTGACCCAGTGATGAGGACTTTTGCCTTCTTGATGTTACAATGAATTTTCATGCATAATCACCGAAGACTTAGCCAAACTATTGTCTGAGACAAATATCCATATCCTGGTCCCCATCCTATTCCTCTACCGTGGGCTTCAGTTGGGGCCAGAAAAGGGTGTCCTGAGCCATGTTATTTGTATTCTTGGTTGTCTTTTGCCTTTAGCGGTTTGCTAACAGTTTGCTGTTAAAAGTACAACACCTATCAGTTCACTATACTGGGTATTGATTTGCATACTGCTAATTACTTTATACTTTGCTTTGTCCTGCCAAGCTGCCCTTTGAAATCGTCTGTTCAGCTCTTTCACTCCAACATATTTTCCTCTAGATTTATTTGGCTTCTCAACATTCCAGTGCAATCTTTAGGGTCTCTTCTAATTTTTTTAAATTTTTTTTTCACCTCTGTTTTTGTAATGACCTTTTGCTTTCTTCATAAATGATATCCTTGATATCATCCCACAACTCATCTGGTCTTCTATCATTGATGTTCAGTGCCTCAAACCTGTTCTTGAGATTATCATGAAATTTAGGTGGAATTGATTCAAGATCACATCTTCGTTCCTATGGACTTATTTTCCTTTTCTTCGGCCTCAATTTGAACTTACATACAAGTGATTGGTGATCTGACTCCCAGTCTGCCCCTGGCCTAGTTTTGACTGCTGATATTGAGCTTCTCTGATTATTTCTTCCATAAATGTAGTCAATTTGATTTCTATGCAGCCCATCAGGTGAAATCCATATGTAAATGAATCATGTGTGTCTTTTAGGAAAAGCATTTGCAACAAATAAATCATTATAAATAAATCGTTGTCTGATTCAGACCGTATTTTTTCCAGTTACTAGCTATGCATCTGACACCTGGACAATGAATAAGGATGACAGTAAAAGAATTAACACTTTTGAGTTGTATGTTGGAGAAGCACACTGAAAATCTCATGGATAGCCAAAAGAATGAACAGATATGTCTTTAAGATGGGACAGCCAAAGTGTTCTTTGAAGGCAAGAATGATGAGGCTTTGCGTCATATACTTTGGACTTGTTGAGGGGAGGTGCTAGTCCTTGAAGAAGGACATGATGTTGGGAAATGTGGAGAGTCAGCAAAGGAGAAGACCCTCAGCCAAATGGATTGACACAGTGACTGCTGAAATGGGCTCTTGTGTGTCAGAAAGTGTGAGGATGGTGCAAGACAGGACTGGCTTCAGATCTTCTGTTCATAGGGTCACTATGAGTCATACTCTACTCAATGGTACTTAACAATAACAATAATTACTTTATAGATAGGTGCTTATATGCTTTCTTGATTATTGTTTACTTTTATTAGCACAGCACTTGTCTGTCAGTCTGATCTGCTGTACTAGTGTACAGTGGGAGTTGCTGTGATGTTGGAAATTACGCCACAGTGTGTCAAATGGCAAAAAGGTCACCCACGGTGGTCGGGCTTCAGCAGAGCTCCTAAATTAAGACATATTAGGAAGCAAAACCGGCCATCCACATCTGAAATTCCAGGCCTTTGGAAGCCCAATGAACTCCTCTCCTACAATTCTAAAGCTTCATTAATATTTGCAAGCAAATGGGTAATCGCTGTGTGTAGATGACAATCAAGTCTAATGTGTATTCCCATTTCCAACAATTTACTGGCATTGCACCTACAGGAAGCTAAAACTTAGCACTCTCAAACTAATCATTCTCTTCACTGACCCCTCCCCATTTCTGTGCAGACACAAGATGACATTCCCAGCAACCTGAGCTGAAATGTTCAATTTCTTTTTCACACTGCATTTTTCTTCCACCTTCTCATCTATCCTCCTTACATCAAATCCTTCAAATTTTACCCAGAAAATACTTTCCCCTCTACTATTCCTACCAGGTACATAGATTGAATTTCTCTCATCATTTCTCACCAAGCAACAAAATGTAATCGATTTTCCTGATTTACTTTGAATTCTTTAATGATGTTTCCACAGCTACCTTTTATAATCACAGACCACCTATCTTTAGTGGATCTTCAGTATACCTTCCAACTGGACCTGTATATTTTGGTTTCATCTTACTATGTGTTCTTGCTAGTTTATCCTCTTCCCTAGTAACCCTCACTAAAACAACACATTTCTAGCCACTCTAAGCAATCCCTTGCATCATTCTCCACAATTCTATGAATATATAACTTTTCTCTAGAGAGAGCTACAGTGGCCTAGTGGAAAGAAAGTTATTCTACCAAGCCCAAGGTGGGTGATTTTAATCTGTGGCCCTCAGGCCTGGTTCAAATTGTTTTTCTGTCAAACATTCTTCTAGGTGGTTTAGCATTGGTCTGTGTGTTGCTGTACAGAGGTCACTCTGTACAATGGTTGCTGTGATGCTGAACATTGTGACACTGATGTGCCAAATGTGATAATGGTTACCCATGGTGGATAGTGTTTTCTGGAGCTTCCCAATTAAAATAAGCCTGGAAGCAGGAGTAGCATCTGCTTCCAAAATGACTTGCCTCAGGAAACTCTATGAACAATGCTCAGGCCCTTCATTCATAGGGTCACTATGAGTGATCTACAACTCAACGGCATCTAACAACAACAACTTGTTTTTTATCTACTAAGAAGATCTTTCTTTTTCAAAAGTCAAAATATTACCTATCCCTTTATGGATAGGGATGAGGTAAGAATAAAAGGCTGAATATTAGTAAGACTTCAGCAATTAATATTAAAAGATGGTTGAGAGATTTTCATTTTTATGCTAAGTGTCATGGAATGTCTTTTAAATATCTACATTTTGATCTATGTCTAAAAGATTGTACTTGTATTGTACTCTATAAATTAGCCAACTGTGATAGAATATTTCAGTTCACATTTGGGTGGTACTATCAAGTTTGAAACACTGAATATAAGACATCTCTGCTTCCCCAACGGCAAAGTCAAGTAGAAAAAACTCTTAGCATGTACTTGAATGTACATACCTGGAGTAAAAAATAGCTTCTAGTTAGCAGGGTACCATTATTCTCATTTTGATAGCAAAAGTTTTATTCTAATCCAAGAATATCTCATGAACATGAAAAATATAAAAACTTCCTTTGATTAAAATAAAAATACAGAATACTCTTATCAAAAAAAAAAAAAAGCTTCCTTAAAATTTTTCCATGCTCCAGAAGAGGCATACCAAATTTAGGTTTAGTCTTTGTGTTTATTATTTTCCTCAGGACTCTGCCAATCACAAGGCTTTCAGTATCTTCTTCCTTAGGAACACAGCTTCTTTTTCCTCCCAGCATCAGGTCCTCTATATCAGTCTCAAAAATACAGAAGTTACTCAATCGAAAATCTAGGCTATCCTGCCAGTTTACGGAACTATATATACCACAAAACCCTGCTTAGCACTTTGATCAACTCCACAACAGAGATTCAAATCTTAGCATGAAGGTTATCACTGGAGTCCTTGAAAAATCTAATACATACATACTGTACCTGAACATACACAGAGGATTTGTCACTCACATTCCACAAGCAGCTCAACTGAATCCCAGATTCAACCCTAAACCCTCCAAATTGAAATCCAAACAATCACTTTCCCACTGCAGGAAATGAAATCATTGATATTGTCTTGCTTTTCACTAACCCTCTTCTGCTACACAAGCACTGTGTGTGGCCCGTGCTAAGATTAGAAACTAAAGTACATAGTGCACCATCCACTCTTGAATCCTTCTGACTCCCTTCATAATTCAATACCTGTAATTCTTTTATGCCACTCTGGTAAGAGTGGGGCAAGGACTGAAGAAAAACTATTTTCAAATATAATTTGTGGATGTGGTGTAGCTGAAGTGTAAAAAGGTAGCTACTTATAATAATTATGGTAATAAATAACATTATTACACCGTTGACCTTTGAGATTGTGAGAGAAGCTTTCTACCTATAAACACGAACTAATGAACAATGAATTTTAAAACCACGTGCTCTTCTCACGCACCTATCCCTAGACCCCATGCCAACTGCTCCTTTTCCTCTTGTTTATTGAAGTTCAAGTGGGGGTAATGTTGTAAGTTTAAATTTGGTACAAAACAAATCAGGCTAAATAAAATTAATTGCAAAATTGAAAGCTCTTCATTGAAGAGGGGGCCACTACTTTCATACCCACTGCTGTCCTCACTCCCCATAATGCAGAGCTGCTTATTTGATTCTACAAGTTCTTTCCTCTTCATTTTTAATCAATCACTCATGAAGAGGAAAATTTCACCTGTATCAAGTCCATTGAAATTAGTGATAGAAAAGTCTTCATAAAGGAACTTAAAAAATCACTAAACCATAACAGAATACTAAACCTAAAGATTTCTGATTTTTTCTAGTGTTTCATTTATCAGTAATTGATAAAGATTTTTAATTCAATGAATTTTCATAATTACATCTTCCAACTCAAGTACCATTGATAGGATTTTTTTTACAAAGTATTAACATTGGTATTTTTTTTAAATCTTAAAAAAATCTGAGTTTTATATGCTCACTAGAAACTGTAGTCAATTTGATGGCCGCTAACAATAGAATATAGCTTTTCTGAGTGTAAACAGACCATGCTGATGAAATTATAAAATCTTCACTTCATGTGCATACAGGCCTTTATAGAACCATGAGAGAAGCAAACTGGAAATGTTCTTTCACATGATGTGGTTTCAAGTACTTTCCACTTCAGTACTACACAAACACACTCACACACACACACACACACACACACACACACACACACGATTTCCAGAGTGCTAAGAGCTACCTCAAGAAGGCTAGTCAGAACCAAACAAAACTTTCAACTCAAAACACATAGTTTCCTGAGTCCACTGACTACTTCATGAACCTAGAGGTGCCGCAACACTTTCAAAACAATTTGGCCAGGACTCCAGGTGGAACTGGATTTCACACCCAACACTTAACTTTATAGGGCTGAAGATAGAAATTCCAAACAAGAAAAATTTTAAATTGCTACAGTTTGAACACAAGCTTACGTAAGACCTCTTATTGCCTAAATAGGCTTCTGTTGATCTTTAAAGCTATTTTTGTTTTCTCTGTTTCCCTTCCTACCTGCTGAAGGATAGAAATTAAATACAAGTACTCTATTTAAAAAGACAACTATGCCATTGTGCTTGAAGCACTCAGAAATGGTTTATTCCTTTTACTTCAATCTTTCATTCAAATTTACTTTCTTCAGTATAGTGGGGCATGATTCTTTATTTCTCTCTGCCCTGGACTGCAGAGATTTAAATTGCAAGAATTAGTTATAAGAGGGTATTTAACAGTACTGAAGTTTGCTTTCATATCACACTCTACATCAAAGTACCAATCTTCAAGGGCTAGCTATATCCCTATTGTATAAGTTTATGAATTGCTCCACATTTTGTCATTTCTCTGGATTTAAATGCAAAATTTCTTCATATAAAAACACTGAGAAGTCTATGAAAGATAGTGAAACATTCAGGATCTGGGGTTTGTTTGTTACAAAGCATGAAACTTGTTGTATATATCTTGGACTTAATGAAATGTTGTCTTTCTATAGAACATAGAGCTTACATTTTGCTCTCTTTAACAAATGAAATTGTTATATCAATATATGATAATGCTGTATCAGCATACCAAAAGCAACAAACCTTCTGCCATCAAGTTAATTACAACTTCTAGTGACCTGATATGACAGAGCAGAGGTGTCGTCAGAAAGTTTTCAAGACTGTAGTCTTTGTAGAAGCAGACTGCCACATCTTACCCCATGAAGCATCCAGTGAGTTTGAAATGACAAACTTTCCTTTAGCAGCTAAATATTTAGCTATTGCACCATCAAGGATCCCTCATAATAGCATGCTATGATGGATTATATCTGAAAGGAGATAAATGGAAAAGAAGGGGAAATCATTTAATGAAAAAACTTGGGCCTACAATTAAAAAGGAGACCATTAGGATATACTATTATTATCTCCATTTTACACAAGCACATTAAAGTTGACACAGGACCATCTATGCAATTTACAGGGTCAGACCAGACAAATTCATACTGAAGATTAAGAAAATTAAAATAAGTTCACAAAAACAAAACTTTTACCTTGAGCCTATCCTACCTGAATTTTAAAATTATGTTAAGAATAGGTTTGAGGCATTAAACGCCAATGACCAAAGACCAGAGAAGTTTTAGGAAACATCAAAAATACCATCTATGAAGAGAGCAAAAGGTCATTACAAAGGCAAAGAGGTAAAAAACCAAAATGAGTATAAAAAAACACCCCAAAACATGAAAATTGCACTAGAGCATTGTGAAGCCAAGAGGAAGACATGCCAAAGTAAAAGAGCTGAACAGAGAACTTCAAAGGGCAGTTTAAGAAGGCAAACTAAAGTATTATAATGGAATTTGCAAAGAACTGGTGTTGGAGAGTAAAAAAAGAACTTGCTCAGCATTTTTCAAGCTGAAAGAACTGTAAAACGAATTCAAGCCTCAAGTTGCAATACTGACAGATACTATGGGCAAAGTCTTAAATGATCCAGCAAACATAAAAAAAAAGATGGAGGAAATACATAGAATCACTGTACCAAAAAGAACTGGTCAACACTAAAATATTTCAGGCAGTACTGTGTGATCAAGAGTCAATGGTAATAAAGGAAGAATTTAAAGCTGCACTGAGGCATTGGCAAAAAGTAAGGCGCTTCTGGGCCAACTGAATGGAACAGATCCATATTAATTCCCATTCCCAAGAAAGGTGATACAACAGAATGTGGAAATTATCAAACAACATCATTCATACTGGGATATCTCTGGAAGCCTAATAGTAAGAAGCTGTGTTGCAATTCCAAAGGAATACAATTTGAATCCACCAGCTGCTTTGCAGGAGAAAGATAGGTAGGCAATCTCCTCCCATAAGATTTACTGCACCTGAAAACCTACTTGAGGATCATTGGTTGGTTCTAACTCTATGGCACATACCAACAATCAATACTGATCATAAATACACATGCAAGTAAAATATTGCTGCTGAAGATCATCCCAAAAAATGGCTAAAGCAGTACATGACAGAAAACTGAAAATAAGTTCAAACTATGTTTAGAAAAGGCTGTGGCACCAGGGAAATCATTACTGTTGTCAGACAGACCCTGACTGAAAGCACAGGATACCAGAAGAATATCTATATGTGTTTTATTGACTCTGCAAAGGCATCTGACTGTGTGGATCGTGACAAACTATGACTAACACTGAGAACAGGAATTCCCAAATACTTGATTATGCTCAAACAAAACCTATGCCTAGACCAAGAAACGATTGTCCAAATGGAACAAGAGAACACTGCATGGTGTACAATCAGGAAAGGGGTGTGTCAGAATGAAATCCTTTCTCCATACATACTCAATCTTTATGCTGAGCAAATAATTTGAGAAGCTGGACTCTGTAGAAAGATGTGACATCAAGTTCTAGGGAAGATCTGTCAACAACCTGCATTATGCCAACAGCACGACCTTGCTTGCTGAAGTAGATAAAAGATTATAGCTTTCAATATGAATTACATTTCAACATTAAGAAGACTAAAATCCTACCCACTAGACTGATAAATATGATAGATGGAGTTAAGATTGAAACCATCAACAATTTCATCTTATGAGGATCCGTAATCAACATCCTTATACCAGCAATCAGGATATTAGAACATGTATTGAGTTGGACAAGAAATATTATGTCAGTTTGAAGACTAAGGTGCATCTGATTCAAGCCATGGTCTTTTTAACCACATGATATGCATCTGAGACCTGAACAATGAAAAAGTATGGCAGAAGAGGAATTGAGGTTATTGAGTTGTGGAAAAGAGTACTGAACACACCGTGGACTGTCAAACAAATAAACTGACATATGTCTTGGAAAAAGTGTAGCCAGAATTCTCCTTAGAGGCAAAGATGGTGAAACTTTATTTCACATACTTTGGGCATGTTGCTAGGAGAGGCTATTCCTTGGAAAAGGATATAATGCTTGGAAAGGTGGAGGTCAGGGAAAGAGAGGGAGATCCTCAATGAGATGTATTGAAACAGTTGATGGCCTCAAGTGTGTCAGAAATTATGAGGATGGCACAGGATAGTATAGGGTTAAAATCTGTTATTCATAGGAGAGCTATGGTCATACCTGATTCGACGGCACCTAGCAACAATGCTAAATTAAAATGTAGGGTCCCTACAAGGAGTACTCTGGCTGCACCCTCTCCAAAGTAAGTAGCTCCTCCTAACAAGATGCCCAAAGTATAGGAGACAAAGTTTCACCATCCTCACCTCCAAGAAGCACCACGGCTGCACCTTTTCTAAGACACATCTATTTGTACTTTTGGCAGTCCATGGTATACTCAATACTCTTTTCCAACACCACATTTTAGAGGCATCAGGTTGGTTTTGGTGTTTGTTTGTTTTTTTTCTTTTGGCAGTACATGGAATATTCAATACTCTTCTCCAGTACCAGAGATCAAAGGTATCAATTCTTTATCAATCATCCTTATACATTGTTCAGCTCTCAGATGCATAGCAAGTGATCAGAAAGACCATGGCCTGAATCTGATGCACCTTAGTCTTCAAACTGACATCATTACCCCTCAATAATTTTGAGAGGACCCTGACTGCAGACTTTCCAAGAGCAACATGTCTCCTGATTTCATGACTGCTGGTACCAAGGGTGTTGATTTTGGATCCAAGTAAGATGAAGTCATTAACAACCTCAATCTTTTCTCCATCTATCATGATGTTATAGGTCCAGTAGTGAAAATGTTTGTTTCCTTGACCGTTAGATTCAATCCAGATTGAAAATTGTATTCTTTGACCTTCTACAGCAAGCACTTCAAGTCTTCCCCACTTTTAGCAAGCAAGGTTATGTCATCTGCAAAACATAAGTTATTGAATCTTCCCTCCAATCCTGATGTCACATTAAGCTATGTAACTCACTGCCTCTGAAAATCCACTAGAGGATGAGCTATAAGTAAGTTCCAACAACAACAGCATGTTTTAAGTTTATATAAGCAAAAAATCCTCAATTCCATTGAATCAATTCTTACTTATATCAACCCTCCATCAGGTTTCCAAGGCTGTAAATCTTTATGAAAAAATACCCATCTTTCTCCTACAGGGTGACAAGTGGAGTCAAACTACTGATTTATGGGTTAATCAATCCAATACTTAATACATACATATTTGTATATAGTTGTTAGAATGCCATCAAGTTGAATAGGACTCATAGCAACCCAGTGAACAACAGATCTGAACCCTATTCTATGATGTACCAATCTCACGATCTCTGACACACTAGAGTCCCTTGCTGCAGGCAATGTGTCAATCCTCCTAGTTAAGGGTCTCCCTGTCCTTTACTGTCCCTTCTCCTTTCCAAGCATGATTTCCTTTTCCAAGGAGTAGCTCCTCCTAACAAGATGCCCAAAGTATAGGAGACAAAGTTTCACCATCCTCACCTCCAAGGAGCACCATGGCTGCACCTTTTCTGAGACACATCTATTTGTACTTTTGGCAGTCCATGGTATATTCAATACTCTTTTCCAACACCACATTTTAAAGGCATCAGTTTTTCTTCTGTCACCCTTATTTATTGTCCAGTTCTCAGCAGCATAGCAAGTAATTGGAAAGACTAGGATCTGAATCAGGTGCACTGTAGTCGTCAAATAAACATCATTGGTCCCTAGTAATGTGGAGAGGTCCCTGACTGCAGACTTTCCAGTACAATATGTCACTTGATCTCCTTACTGCTGATATCAAGTATATTGATAGTGAACCCAAGCAAGGCTGATTGACAATTTCATTCCTTTCTCCATCTGTCATGATGGCACTTATCAGTGCAAGGGTGAGAATTTTTGTTTTCTTGACATTGAGATGCAATATACGTGGAAGCCTGTATTCTTTGATCTTCTGCAACAAGTCTTTAAAGCCCTCGCTTTCAGCAAACAAGGTTGTTCCATCTACATACAAAAGATTATTGATAAGTCTTTCCCTAACCCTGATGCCACATTCTTCTTCATAGAGTCCAGCTTCTTTAATACCTTTATTATACTGTTGCAGTAACCATCCCATGGTTTTGTCTTTTAGTCTTAGAAATAGAAGAAGGGAGGTGGGTGTGGGAAGACAGGAACACAGAAAGAATCTTGGCAGGTAAATAGAGACAAATAGGGGGAAAGTTTCATCCATTCTCCTCCAATAAACCATGGATCCAAGGATCTAATCAATGCAGATAGAAAGGAAGATACATACATACATAGATATATTTTTTTTCTGTCATATTACAAATGCTTTTGAATTCCAGTTAAGGAATAACCTTCTATTTCTAAAATATTACATAAATGCCAGAAAATTATTTGTTAAAAGGGAATTAAAAGATAGTTAAGGGACTCAGGAAAGTAGTCCAGGAAGCTAAACATAGAATACTTTCTTGAATTTACTTTATATGCTGCATAAATATAATTCATATGTCATAATATACGAAATAGCCAATATTTTAATAATACATTAAAACACATATAAATACTTACAAACATATCTATTTCTCTCATTTTGCAGCTTTTTCAAATGACTGCTAACATCACTCATGGTTTACTTTTCCACAAAACTAGTCTAGAGGGGTCATTTTTACATCAGTAACTTATTTCTAGCAGAAAAAAATAAAGCCAACCTCCCCAGCCATTGTCTGGGTTTTCTCTTTCAACATCAGAATAATATCACTTCAGACCAATCATATGTTCTAGAATTACCTCTGTCAGGTATTTTTCTAAGAAGTGGAAATGATCTTATATATAAATGGTTAGTTTAAGGGGTTGTTTTTAAAACTATCTCTAACTTTTTTCTGTATCAAAAGAAAGTATCTCAGTATCTATAAGAAAACAAATTTGTAGTTAGGTTACTCAGAGCCAATCAAATGAAGCTCCCCTTTCTGTTAGTTGAATAATTAGCAACCTCTTTTTAAAGCTAGCACTGATCCAAGTATCTTTTATGCTCATTGGAAGATTGATTATCCATGAAGAAGTTCTCTGTTATCTTTATTATCCCATTGGATAGGAAGGAAGGCCTTGGGAAACAACAAAGGATTAGCTTTGTTTACTGCCACTCTACCCTTTCACATTCAGCCTCCTTTTGTGAGTTGGCTGTGATTTGAGTCTTAAGAAGGAGGGATGCATCTTGATAAAAAAAAAATCTTTAATAGAATTAAAGCCTATTTCAGGCATCAAAAATAGAATTTTGATTAGATCCTTGCATCCATGGTTTCTTGGAGGAGAGCATATAAAACTCTTCCCCCACTTGCCTGTATTTATCTGCCAAGCTTCTTTCTGTATTCCTATCTCCCCACCCCCGCCTTCATCACTCTCATATTTCTAAGACTAAAAGACAAAACCATGGGCTGGTTACTGCAACAGTATCATTTATTTGTGTTCTTCAAGCAGCCTGCAACACAGCCAGAAGATAATGGACACCTCATTTATTCAAGCTCTGAATGATCATATTTAATTCCCTGTGACAGCTGTCTTCTCCACATTAGCATTGCAAATAAGTTCGGTTTTGTAATGGCCTTCTATTGAACATGATTCAATTATGTGTGGTCCGTATGGAGGCAGGATACGGTCTTAGTATCTATAGCAATATTTCTGCAAGCTGCTGCTTTTTCACACTGCTCACATTTAAGCTGGCTGTTTACCACAATGCTTTCCTTGAACTATATTGAACTCCCTACACTTTCAAATAAAATAAAGAGGAATGAATGTAATTTGAAAAAGCAGTTACTGGGCCTATAGATATTACATACCTCCTCCCCTTTACATCAACCTGGAAGCACTTTGAAAAAATTGCCAATTGTCCCATTTTAAAACCCAGATAATAAAATCATTACAGCCAATTAAGCGATTAGACAATGCTAGAACATTGAGGTTCAGTGCCTGGTTTTACAGTTCACTAACAGCACACTATTACACATTAAGACAATCAAACTGAATCCAGTCATTTCATGTTATGGAGGTGAGGAACTTAAGCATGGAAGAAAAACAGCTTCTACACAGACTCAGGAGAAATTCCATGGTGGCCTGATATTAGCAAAGGGATGAGATGCAGCCCTGATTCCTTCAAAATGCACAGCTTTCAATTTGATTCCTGCCTTCAGGAGTTCATCTGCAGATGTAGCTACCACCTGGGCTTTCATGAGTTTCCCCAACTCTGGCAGCTGTGAACCAGCATGTTCTGGAAAGTAAGAGGCAGCTGGGTGTGATAGAGCGGCCACTTACCCAGACTCCATGCATAGATGCAATCATGGTCTCTACGTCACAGTGACTTGGAAGCCACCTGGGATGATTTTCCAATGTGATTCAGGACCTACAGAGTGACAAAAACTCTGTCAGTGGCGTTTTAGAGAGAAGAGCTCACCACTCACGTCAGGTAGAGTAACCCAGTGATGAGATTGGAAACAGCATCTTGAGAACTGTGACCTTTTCCTTCTTTGGCTCAGCCTGCCTGCAGAGGATGCACTCTGGTCTACCACCCTGGTCATACGAGGAGCTATGCTGGCCTTGTTGGGCAACTCAGAAGATTACATTTAACTCAGAAGAAGATTAATAAGTGTAAGTAACTATGGTCCTCCTATGTAGTTTTTCTTGGATTTTTCTTAGTTGGTATTTTGATGACACTCTGATTCCTGAGTTTGTCTCTCAGTTGAGAGCTTGAACATGAAAAGAGATTAATCCTTTACTAATCAGACAGGTAAACGCTTTTCCGGCTATTTGACATTAACTTAACGTACAACAGTGCTTCTCAATCAAAATCTGCCAATCTAGAGAGCTTGTTTAAATATACATTCTGATTCAGTAGGCCTGGAATAGGGCCTGAGAGGCTACAGTTTTAACAAGCATTCAGGTGACGCCAGTACTTTTACCTTATCACATGTGAAGTAGCAAGAATTTGCAGCGTGGGCTCCAGATCTGAGAGAACTCAGAGAATATTCAACTGCCGTAAGAGGAGGCTGGATATTCCCTTTCCACTTACAGCAGAGGACTTCAAACTTCCTGTGCTTTTGAATATCTGAAAAGCTGGGTGAAACTCAATTCTTGTGGCTTACCACCAGGAATTTTTACTAAGAGGTGGAACTCACGTAGGTCCAATTTTAATAGCCATTTTAATATTTAATGTGTATTTTAGCAGGTTATTCTGAGGTGGCTGATCCTAGAATTGCACTCTGATACTAAAGGACCCACAGTTGATAGCTAAAACTATTCAGTAATATCAATTTGCTTTTATGTGACTCTTTACATGTTTCTAAGCATATATATATCAGCCATCTAATTTAATCATCACAATATTTTATAGACAAAAAAATACCAAATCTCGAACTCATCACTGTTGAATCAGAACCAAGTCAGAATTGGCCCTCCATTGCATTTCTGAAGCTGTAAATCATACAAATTGTTGTTGTTGTTATTATGTGTTATCAAGTTGCCTGTGACTCATAGCGACCCTATGTACAACAGCCCTAAACCCTGCTCTATCCTGTGCCAATCCCACTGTCTCTGACACACATACCTCCCTTACCCAAATCACTGAATCAATCCATCTCATGGAGGGTCTTCCTTTCCTATGTTGTCCCTCCACCCTTCGAAGCATAACATCCCTCTCCAGGAACTGGTCCCTCCTTGCAACAAGTCCAAAGTACGTCAGACGAAGCTTCAGAATCCTTGCCTATAAGGAGCAGTGTGGTTTAACCTTCTTCAGGATGAACTCTCTTAGCAGTCCATGGTATATTCAATATTCTTCTCCAGCACCACAGCTCAAAGGCATCAATTCTCCTTCTATCCTCCCTAGTCATTGTACAGCTCTCTGATGCATAACAAGTGATTGCAAAGGCCATGGCCTGTATCAGGAGCACCTTAGCCTCCATACTAACATTGTTACTCTTCAGTACTTTGGAGAGGTCTCTAACAGAAGACTTTTCCATCATAATACGTCTTTTGATTTCCTAACAGAGATTGCTAATGAGTCTAGCTCAAATCCTGTGGCCACATTCCTCCTCAGTGAGCCCAGCCTCCCGGATAATCTGTTCTGCATATAGATTGAAAAGATATGGAGATAGGACACATCCTTGACGAACACCTTCCCCAATTTTGAACCATGCAGTGTTTCCTTGCTCTGTTCTGATGACTGGCTCCCGGTCCAAGTATACAAGGGATTTCCTATTTTCTGCCAAGGAGTTGCTGGTGGACTCAAACCACTGGAGAGATTGGGCTTTTGTGTTAGCTGCCTAACCCCTTACAGACCATGGCACCAGAGCTCCCATGAAACAGTCTAAGTCCACAGAGCAGAGTGATCTATTCGTTCCCTGGACTTTTCCAAGGTTAGCACCAAAAGTCACATGTTCTGAAACATATCCTCCACCACCTTGCTTTGGCAAATAAGGACTACTGCTCATTCTTTCTCACAGGGGTCTAAGAATTATCAAGCAACTCATTGTCATGAAGTCAATTCTGAATCATAGAAACCTTCCACTGAGTTTCTAAGTCTATAAATCCTTATGGAGGAAACTGACCATCTTTCTCCCATGGAGAGATTAGTGCATTCGAACTGTTAACCTTTCAGTTAGCAGTTTGTTACATTACAGGCTACACTACCAAGCCTCCTAAAGAAGATCGAAGCCCAAGGAGCTCTGGTGGCATGTTGTTCTCCTAAACAGATGGTTCAGTGCGGTAAACCCACCAAATGGAAAATGCAGGCATAAGCAACAGAAACCTATTTTTTTGATAGTATTTTTTCTTTTCTATTTGTTTGCATAACAAATCCCTAAGTATGCACTGTGTTTCGTTCAAGCAGAAACTGGTTTTGACAGATTTGAGCAGAAATTGAGATTCTTTAAGAGGGCACTCACAAAATTTCAGGAAAGGTGAGAAGATCATGATCAGAAAATGGGCAGGAACAAGGAAGATCAAGCAGCCAGAACCACCACTAAACAAAAACATGCCACACAGGACTAACAACCAGTGCTGACATTTTACTGTTTTTAGCTGCAGTCAGGTGGGTCCCTGACTCACGGTGACTTCATGCACATTAAAGCGATATTCAGTCCAGTCCTGCATCATCTCTCTGATCTAGTGCAGCACAAACTGTTGTGGTCTATAGGTTTTGCATTAATTAGCAGATTTTCAGAAGTAAATCTCCAGGCCTTCCATTCTAGTCTATTTTAGTCTGGAAGCTCCGCTGAGACATGCTCAGCATCACAGGAACGTACACATCTCCAACAAAAGACATGTGGTAGCTGTGAATACGTTGTATTGCTGGAAATCGAATTCAGATTCCAGAATGGAAGGCAAATGCCAGTGAACCAGTGATGGCACTACCAAAAAGGAAATGTCCCAATTCACACTGGCCCTTGACTGCTATCCCTGCTGCCCCTTTAAAGTGGATACTACTGTCACTGTCTTACTGACTAAAAGGATTCACACTTTCCCTGCTTTTCTATATTCCATCGTGTCTTATGGCAATCCAGTCATAACCAACTCATAGCTGACCCTCCGATGAATTTCTGTGGCTATAAAATGCACAGGAGGAAAATTTTCACATTTTCACATTTCCCCACCCCACCTCCACCCCAGGAACTGCTTAGCAATGTAACTCTCTCCCAGCTATGCCACCAGAGTGCTCTATTCTGTATTACTCTCAGTTCTCTTGGTAAAACATCCCTTTTGCCCATTACGAAATGGCAAGCAAATACCTCAGTAACACAATAGGTGTTTCTCAAGTAAAATGTGGAAGTTATCACAAAAAAATCTGTATTGTATGAATAACTATTCACCACCCTGTAAATCAAAAGACTCTTTGATTTAAAAAAAAAGATTCTGTCCTGGAGAGGCTGAAATCAGGTTGTTCTTGGAAGTAGGGATTTTGCAGCTCTGTCTCACATACTTTGGGCACATTGTCAGGAGAAGCCAGTCTTTGGAGAAGGGCATCATGCTTGGAAGGGTGGAAGGTCAGTGCAGGAGATGAGTTTGCACAGTGACTGTGGCATGGGATCAGATATGTCAGAAACAGTGAGGTTGGCTCAGGATAATGCAAAGTTCAGAGTCATTGTTCATAGGGTCACTATGAATCATAATCGACTCTACAGCACATTATAACTTCTTACACATACTTCATTCAACCCCATGTAATCCTTCCCCAACTTGCTGCAGAAAACACGGCATCTTTACCCCCTCTCCCATTCTTCTCACTTCTCTAACTTGCTACTAAGAAACTGGAACTCTATGAATTGCTTGCTTTCTGACTTTCAGTATCCCTGACTACAGCTGCTTATACCCTGAAAGTGACCATGAGTGGAGTCTTTTCCTGACTCCTTTTCAGCCTGTGAACTTGTATTATTTCACACTCCTCTGTCAGGTTCTCTGCCCTCCCCTTCGTATTCTTATCCCAGGGATGGCAGGTGAACTGTGGAGGTTGAGCCTCCTCTGACAATACTAAGACACAGAAGCCTTTTGACAACAGGTCCCTGCGTTAGCACAACGTCTCACTTCAGAACCTTCCTGTGAGGCCAAAGGAGTCTCTGACAGGAGTAGCTATACTATGCCTGTGAATCTCTGGGGACCCCAAAACCACTTAAGAATACTCCAAACCAATCTTCCAGGCACTTCGCAGAGGCTAGTTCCACTTCAGCCAAGTGCCCTGCACTGAAAGACATTTTTTCCATTGGCAACTAGTGCAATTAATGAGAGTGCTGGACACACTGGCACTAAGGAAATTAGCCAGAATTTAATCCTGCCAATAAATTGTCTTAAGCTTGATGCCTCACCATGAGCTTTCCTCAGGGTCCACTTTAAATAGTAGGTATATTTTCAGTCTTCAGAAATCAGACTATATTGACTCCTAGACAAGAAAAAAATTTTTGCTTTAATAAAGCTGAATCTGTTCAGCACTTGGCATCTCTTCTCTATCTGTTTGACACAGCCCAAAACATACACGTTTAAGATACACAGTGACAATATGTGATGTGTATTCATTTCTTTCCTGCACATTCTCCATTTTTATGTCCCAGGCCACTATCATATTAGACTAACCACTAATGCAGTGCATGTGGAGTGTCTGGCTTAAAATAAAGTACATTTCCACTAGCTAACAAATTGTATTCATTACTTGGAAATTCTGTTTTTATTTTGAGGACTTTTTCTGATTGTTTATTTAAACCTCAGTTTTATAGAGCAAAGTGTTAACAAGCATTAACTTTGTTTTTATTTTTAAGAAAGAAATAAGCCTCAATTATTTCAGACTTTCAATTCTGTAGCATTGTAATCTCCCACCCCTAGAAAATAATGTGACCTGTCTCGGCACTTTACCTTGATCAGGAGGCCTCAGTCACCTCCTTCCAAAGGGAAACATCGTGTTCTTTATTTCTAAGAACTACTCCCATCTGTTCACAAATGACAAGTGCCTCCATCCAGGACAACAAAAACTACAAGAAAGAATAAATGAAAATTTCAGAATTATTTCCAATTATTATTTATGCATCTACATACATGTAACTGTATTTCTGTGTAATCTCCTAAGAAGGCCAAGTTAGAGTTCTTGGCATTGTTTGTTTTGGTGTTGTGTTGTTTTTTTTTTTTTAAAAAAAAAGGGAGTCAAGAATTCATATAAAATTATGTAGTCAGTTTATGACAGGAGGCAATTATATGAGTGTCAATAATTCATGCAATACATTCTTTATGTTCCTATAAATCCTCCCTTATATGAAATATTTTAAAACAATAAATAAGACTTCTAAAATCAATTTCTTCCTAGGTATAACATAACAGTCCAATATAAAAATCATCCAGAAACAGTTACATGCAATCAGAAAACAGAAGAGAAACTACCACTACTGTAACCGTAGAAGCAGAGAGATTGAGAATGTTGCGTCCTTGTCAATTTAAAAAAAAAAAAAAAACTGGACAAATTCAGCATTGGAAAAGAAACCCCTAAATCCATTCAAACATGGATGAAAAAATCCATTGTCTCTATGAGAGAAATCCTTTTCTTAAAATAGCTGCCAAAGAGAAGTCACCAGCTGGCCTCATAGTTTGGCCAGCAGAGTCAGATAACATGGATATGATTATAAAGTGGCAACATCCCAGGGACCTGAACATCCCTGACCAGAGCCTGCTGAGTAGGTGGCAAGCAAGTTGAGTCCCTGGGGTAAGTCTCACATCTTCCTAAGCCGTCTGGAATATAACATGCAGAATGGTTGGCAGTCAACTCTAGTGAAAACACTTTCCAAACAATTCAACCACACGTGAATTCTGAACACAAACTGGAATGAGTGAGGCTGAACTGGACTATTCCATTGTGTATGGACTCATTTTCTCAAAGCAACCAAATAAATACATGGGCTTGAGTCCTGGGACCATGGTGAAACTTCTAGTGAAGGACAAATAAATTATGGTAAATGTTTATGCCTTTAATTTTACATGGTAGCTTAGGATATGGTGTCATGTACAGATTTTACCTTGAGAAACTTTCCTGCTAAATTATTTTTAACATAATAAATTAATCATTAGAAACCACGACTTTCTACTAGGCAAGAATGGGTCTCCAATTTGACGACCTTTTGCCTAGAAACCAAGGAAAGAGACTTTAAGCAACAGAGATTATTGCAGGCTACACATAGATCTCCCCCACACCTACAAACCATCTTTTCTGTAAGAAATTTCCTCAATTAGTACAGAAAATTACCCCTTTTCTCTCTGCACAAGATCTTGTCTCCTACTTTATAGAAAAGGTATAAGACCTCTCAAGGCTGATCACAACACACATAACAAACTGACTAAAACCAGACTGACCTGTCTATACCTCATTTCTTCCTTTCCCAGAGAGGTTAACATCCACCTCCTCTCAAGCCAGGTTTTTATTTTGTTTCCTCTCATCTCTTTAGTTGTCTCCATCAAGCATCACCTTTAAACTAGACTTCTTCCATTTCATTGGCTCCTTCCCCTCAGTTTATAAATATAATAAGATTCTGGACCCCAGTCTCCTTTTAGCTACCGGCTGGTTTCTTTCTATTTACTTCTTTACAAAAAAGCATACACTACCCCTCTCTCCTTAACCCTGCCCATATAGTCTTTTTTTTTCAAATTAATTGAAAATTTTACTTCCTATCATGTCACTGATGATGTACTTTCTAAATCTCATTTCTTCCTCTTTGAAATCAGAATAGCTTGGCTACTTTACATATTATGAAGGTTTTATCATTGTAACAAATTCAAACTCACTTCTATGGAGTTAATTCAGACTTATTGTGACCCTATGTCAGATTTCTTTCTTCCGTGGAGCAGCTGGTGAATTTGAGGCACTGACCTTTGGGTAAATAGCACAATATGTAACACTATGCCATTATAGCTCCTTGCCACTATAACAAAGACACTTCAAATCATAATGACTTCTTCTTCTCTCAACAGTACTGAGAGAAGAGGGACAACTATCATGGAAGCCATGCTCTATGTGGACAATTAGGAAACCAGGCTTTCTTCTTGTTGGTTTATCAGATTTCAGTGCACTTGCAAGACAGCTATAGATCTTGTTAAAAGTCTGATATCTAGAACAGGGCCTGAGATACTATATTACTAACATGCTTCCAGGTGATACCAGGCTGCTAGTCTATGAGTAGTAAGACTCGAGGGTGTTGGTTTTGTCTGCTTGATCAAAAGTGTATCGTTGTTGAATCAAGTAAGTTATGCTACTAAGCCAAAGTGCGTGATTTTAATCTGTGGCCCTTGGGCCTGGTTTTAATTGTTTTTAGGCAAACATTCTTCTAAGTGGTATAGCACTGGTCTGTCTATTTGCTATACAGACTTAACTCGTCGTTACTATGATTCTAAACACTGTGACACTTATGTTTCAAATGTGATAATGGTTACCCATGGTGGACAGAGTTTGGTGGAGCTCCTCAATTAAAACAAGCTTGGAAGCAGGAGTGGCGTCTATTTCCAAAATTGCTTGCTTCCAGAAACTCTATGACTAGGGAGAAACTATGAAAGTTATACAAGTGTTCAGGTCTTTCATTCATAGGGTTGCTGAGTC
The DNA here is from genome assembly GCF_000299155.1 of Elephantulus edwardii. Lineage (NCBI taxonomy): Eukaryota > Metazoa > Chordata > Mammalia > Macroscelidea > Macroscelididae > Elephantulus > Elephantulus edwardii. The sequence continues at coordinate 1,882,284 of NW_006399850.1, read as the reverse complement.
ATCTACGACTTGACAGCACTTAACAACAACAGCAGCATAGTGACTCTATGAACAGCTGACCGGAACCCTGTTCTATCCTGAACCATTGCTCAGGTTAACCATGCCAATCAATCTCATTGGGGGAGGGTCTTCCTTTTCTTTGATGACCCTCAGTCTTTCCTTCATGATGTCCCTTTCCAAGAAATATCCTTACCTAGCTACATGTCCAAAATATGAAAGATGAAATGTTGCCATTTTTGCCTTTAAGGAGCACTCTGACTGCACTTTTCCCAAGACATATCTGTTTGTTCTTTTGGCAGTCCAAGGAATATTTAGTACACTTCTCCAGCACCACAACTCAAAGGCATCAATTCTTCTATCATTCTTATTCATTATTCTGCTCTATGATGTGTAGCAGGTGATTGATAAGACCATGGCCTGGATCAAGCAAACCTTATGTCTTCAAAATAGTGTCGTTGCTCCTCAGCATTCTAGAGAGGTCCCTAATAGCACACGTGCCCAGTGCAATACATATCCTGATTTCCTGACAGCTGGTACCAAGGGTGTTGATTGTTGATTCAAGCAAGATTAAGTTGTAGACTGTTTCAATCCTTTCTCCATCTATCAAAATGTGGGTTGTTGATCCTTTAGTGTAAACCAATGTTAATGTGCAATCCATATTGAAAGCTGCAGTCATTGATCTTCTGCAGCAAGCATTTCATATCCTCCTCATGTTCAACAAACAAGGTTGCATCGTCTACATACTAAAGATTGATGATAAGTCTTCCTCCTATTCAGATGCCACATCCCTTTTCCAGAGTTCTTCTTTAGTTGCTTAGCATATAGATTGAATAGGTACAGCGAAAGGATACAACCCTGACTTTAAATACCCTACCTGATTTTAAACTATTCAGTGTTCCTTTGGTCCATTCATAAAACAGCTTCTTGATCTAGGTATAGATTTCTTACAAGCACAATAAGTGTCCTAAAACTCCAATTCTTCTCAGGATTAGCCATAATTTGTTATGATTCACACAGTCCAATGTCTTTGCATAGTCAATAAAATACAAATAGATATTCTGGTATGCTCTGCTTTCAGTCAGAATCCATCTGACATCAGCAATGAGGTCCCAATGCCACGGCCTCTTCTAAAACCTGCTTGAACTTCTGGCAGTCCACATAGACTTCTGCTTATATACTATTCTAGGCATTTTTTAATAATCTTTAGCAGTATTTTGCTTGCATGTGATATTAATGATATTGTTTGATAGTTTCCACATTCAATCGGAGCACCTTTCTTGGGAATGAGAACAAATATGGACCTCTTCTGATCCCTTGGTCTGACAGCTAACCTCCAAATTTCCTGACACAGACTGTTGAGTGTCTCCAAGGCTTCGTCTATTAATTGAAACAAGTCAATTGGTAGCCCATCGATTCTTGGGGCCTTATTTTTTGCCAATCCCGTTAATGCAGCTTCCACTTTCTCCTCCCTTACCATTGGCTTCTGATCATATTGGTACTTCCTGAAATTTTTCAACGTCAGTTATTTTTGGTAGAGATTCTGTGTATCCCTTCCATCTTTAATGTTTCTGGGTCACTCAGTATATTGTCTATAGCATCTTTCAATATTGTGACTCAAGATTTAAATGTTTTCCAGTTCTCTCAGTTTGAGAAATACAGAGTGAGCTCTTCCCTTTTTATTCTCCAATTCCAGCTCTCTGCACATTCCATTACAATACTTTACTTTGTCTTCTCAAGCTGCCCTTTGAAATCTTCTTTTCAGCTCTTTTATGTTAGCATGTTTTCCCTTCATTTTGGCATCTTGACACTCCACAAAATTTTTTAGTCTCTTCTGACATCTATTTGGTTTTTCTTTCTCCTCTGTCTCTGTAATGACCTTTTGCTTTCTTCATGGATGAAATAATTTATATATCCCATCGCTCATCTGGTCTTTGATTATTGATGTTCAATCCTTCAAACCTATTCTTAAGATTATCTTGAAATTCAGATGGAATAGATTCAAGATTATATCTCATTTCTCATGGACTTATTTTCATTTTCTTCAGCCTCAATTTGAACTTGCACATGACTATTTGATGGTGTGGCCCCAGTCTACACTTGGCCTTGCTTTGACTGCTGATCTTGAGCCTCTCCTTTCTCAGATGTCAGTTTGATTCCTATGCAGCCAGTCAGTCTGATTCCTATGCAGCCCATCCAGTGAGGTCCATGTGTAAAGTCACCGTTTGTCTTTTAAGAAAGGTACTTGCAGTGAATAAGTCATTGAAAAAATACAAAATTTGATCATTCTATTTCCAGCCTCATTTATATCATCAAGCCCATATTTTCGAACTTCTATTCCTTCTTTACTGTTTCCAACTTTTGCATTCCAATCACCAGTCATTATTAACACATCTTGATTGTATGGTCAATTTGGGGCTGCAAGATTTGATAAAAATTTTCAGTTTCTTCCTCTGGCTCCGGATATAGAAGAATATATTTTAATAATAGGCATATTAACAAGGCTTCCTTGTATGTTTATGGATAATATCCTATCACTCACAACATTGCTTTTCAGGGTAGAACTTGAAATTGACTTTTTCACTATGAATGTGACACCATTATTCTTCGGTTTTTCATCCTCTGCATAGTATACCACATGATTATCTGATTCAAAGTAGCCAAAGCTAATCCCTCTCATCTCACTAAGTCCTAGTATATGGATGTTCATGTATTCCACTTCATTTTACAAAATTTTTAGTGTTCCAACATTCAAGTTATGCACATTCCATGTTCCGTTTATTAGATGATGTTTTCCATTATTTTTCCTCATTGACGGACTTCCAATCTGGGCTTTACCACTACTACTGTCACTATCTGTGTTCCTCTACTGTTTATAGGGTTTTCCGATATCTATTATTTAAGAAGTGGATGGTCTATCCTTCTTCCTAGTATATCTTAAACTGGGAATTCTACTAAAATCAGTCCAACATGGGTAGCTGTTATGGCATTGGACACACCAGTGGCATAGTTTCAGTATCACAAAAACCCACAAGTTTTCTCAGTACAGCAAACTGATAGACAAGCGTTAAACCAATTAGAACAATCTTCTCCCCAGACACAACAAACCAACAATTTAGTTTGTAACTCTAATAGGTGAGGCCTGGTGCCACAACCCAAGTTGAGCTGATAGTCCTCTGTCAATGTACTATTCTAGCTGGTTTTGTATAATCTTCAGCAGTATTTTGCTTGTATATGGTATTAATGATATTATTTGATAATTTCTACATTCAGTTGAATCACCTTTTTCGGGAATGGGGACAAATAATGGATATCTTTCAGTCAGTCAGCCAGACATCTGTTTTCTGAATTTCCTGGCATGGACTTGTGAGCACATACAGGACTGCATCTGTTAGTTGAAATATATCAATTACTATTCTACCAATTTCTGTGGCCTTATTTTTGTCAGTGACTTCAGTGCAGCTTGAGCTTCATCCTGATTATCATTGTTGGTTCTTGTTCATATGGTACTTCCTGAAATTCTTCAGTGTCAATTAATCCTTTCTTGCACAGTGATTCTGTATCCTTCCATCTTTTTGCCATTTCCTGGATCATTCAAGATTTTGCCATATCATCTCTAGGCATTACAATTCAAGGTTTGAATTTGATTTTTTGTTCTTTTAGCTTGAGAAATGCCAAGGAAGTTCTTCCTCTTTATTCTCTGACTCTCGGTCTTTGCACATTTCTTTATACTATTTTGCTTCTTCTTCTTCTCAAGCTGCCTTTTGACATCTTCTGTTCAGCTCTTTTACTTCAGCATCTTTTCCTTTTGTTTTGGCTTTTCGATGCTCTAATGCAATTTTCATAGTCTGTTCTGACAGCCATTTTGATTTTTCCTTTCTCCACAGTCAACACTCTTGGTAACAGCAGCCAGAAATCAAGAGACGAATTGCATTGGGAAAGTCAGCTGTGAGGGACCTCTCAAGAGTACTGAAGAGCAACAATGTCAGACTGGAGACTAAGATGCACCTAATCCAGGCTATAATCTTCGCAATTACATGCTATGCATCAGAGAGTTAGACAGTGAGTAGGGTTGATAGAAAGATAATTGTGCCTTTGAGCTGTGGTGCTGGAGAAGAGTGTTGAATATACCATGGACTGCTAGGAGAACGGACAGGTTTGCCCTGGAGAGGGTGAAACCAGAATGTTCCCTGGAGTCAAGCTTCATCTGAAATATTTTGGGCATGTTGCAAGGAGGGACTGGTCCTTGGAGAGGGACATCATGTTTGGCAGAGTGGAGGGGCGGCGAAGGAGAGGAAGACCTTTGATGAGATGATGGATTGATTCTGTAACTGGAGAGGTGGGAATAAGTGTGTTTGAGATGGCTAAGTTGGCACAGGATAGAAGAGCATATAGAGCTCTTATACATAGGGTCACTATGAGTCGCAAGCGACTCAATGGCACATAACAACAAACAACAACAACAACCTCCACCTTTGTAATGACCATTTATTCTCCTCATGGATGATATCTTTATATCCTTCCACAGTTCCTCTTGTCTTCCATCCTAGTGTTCAATGCCTCAAACCTGTCCTTGAAATGATTCTTAAATTCAACTGGGATAGACTCTCTAGGTTGTATTTTGGTTCCTGTGGACTAGTTTTACTGTTCTTTAGCTTCAGTTTAAAAATACATGTGGGTAGTTAATGGTCTGGTCCATAATTGACATCTGGTCTGGTTTTGACTGCACTTTCTCAGCAATTCTTTCCACAAACACAGTAAATCTGAGTCTTGTGCAACCTATCAGGTGAGTCCCAAGTGTAAAGTCATCACTTGTGGGGTTTTTTTTAAAGGTATTTGCTATGAATAAATCATTGAGAGCAACTCTATATTCCATTTTTCTGGAAAAGAAAGAAGTAATGTGAAAAAAAATGCATGAGTTGGGTTTTTTTAAAAAAAAGAAAGAATGTATGTCAAGTGTTTTAAGACCAGAACTCATAAGTGGCCTTCATTTGGTCACATTCCGCTGACAAGCACTAGTAATATGACCATACCTGAATACAAACAAGGGTGGGGACGTAGATATTATTTTTATTGCATATAATTCTATAAAGAACTAAAATCACAGAGCATTTAAGTATTGTATACTCACCAAAACCAGGAAAATTAGTGGAATATAATTTGACAGTCTATCTACAATTTTCTTTAGATAGCATAAAATGGTAATGGATAAGGCTAAAAAATGCTGAAAGATTGAGGGGTGTTAAGATGGTGAGAGCACTTGTTTTTGGTCATTATATACTGGCCCTGGGGTAATAATCTCAGGAGAAATGGAGCAGAATGTGCCTTAGAAGTCCCTAGTTTACATTCTAGTTTTTAGGGAGTCCTGGTGGCCTAATGGAAAGGCGCTGCATTTTTTGACACAATGGCATATGGTTTGAATCCACCAGAAGCTCTGCAGGAGAAAGGGCAGTCTCCTCCCACGGGATTTATTGCCTCTGAACACCAACTGATGTTTTCTCCTGTAGGATCTATTGCCTCTGAAAATCTACTGGAGGTTCAGCTAGGAGTCTGTTCTGATTCAATGAGTGGTACATAACAACAACAAACTAAGAAAATAATGTTCCAGAATCTGCATTTTAATACAGGTAGAATTTACATAAATGCCATAAGGCCCAAGGACGCAACTGATTTTTAAATACTAAGGTCTGCCCACCAGATCCTGCTTCCCGACTCAGAGGCTTCTCAACCAAGTTGTCTGTAAACAAGATCAGTTAATCAGTTTACACTTGATTTGGTGGACGATTTATCAACAACCTGCGTTATGCAGATGACACAATCCTGCTTGCTGAAACTGAAGAGGACCTGAAGTGCCTGCTGCAGAGTGTCAAGGACTGCAGCCTACAATGTGGATTGAGGCTCAATGTCAAGAAGACAAAGATTCTCACCACTGGACCAATTGGCAGCATCAGGATGGATGGTGAAGAGATTGAGATTGTACACAGCTTTAGTTTGCTTGGCTCCATAGTCAACAGTCTTGGCACCAGCAGCCAGGAAATTAAAAGGCACATTGCCATGGGAAAGTCTGCTGTTAGGGACCTCTCCAAAGTACTGAAGAGCAATGGTGTCTCTCTGGAGACTAAGGTGCATCTGATACAGGCTTTGGTCTTCCCAATCACTTGTTATGCATCAGAGAGTTGGACAATGACCAAGGAGGATAGAAGGAGAATTTATGCCTTTGAGCTGTGGTGCTGGAGAAGAGTATTGAGAATACCATGGACTGCTAGGAAAACAAACAGATTTGTCCTGGAAAGGGTTAAACTGGGTTGCTCCTTGGAGGCAAGGATTCTGAGGCTCTGTCTAACATACTTTGGATATGTTGTGAGGAGAGACTGGTCCTTAGAGAGGGACATCATGCTTGGGAGGGTGGAGGGGCAGCGCAGGAGAGGAAGACCCTCTATGAGGTGGATTGATTCAGTGACTGGGATAATTGGGATGGGCATGTCAGAGATGGTGCGATTGGCACAGGACAGAGCGCAGTTTAGGGCTGTTGTACATAGGGTCGCTATGAGTCGCAGGCGACTCGATGGCACATAACAACAACAACATAACCATAGGGAAATTCTTAATTTCTCTGTGCCTCCATTTCCGCTCCTGTAAAATGAGACTAAAATAGTATTTACTTCATGGTGTATTATGAATGCTTAGCAAGATAATGCCTTTAATGAACTTGCATAGTTCCTAATAGTTACATAGTAAATCTTGCTTCAAATGTCATATGTGAGGTAGAGAAAGAGACATTACTCATTGCTTTCAAGTTGGAACTGACTCATAGCTGACCTTTCCACCATTTTCAGGATACTAAAAATCACGAAGAGTTTGCTCATCTTTCTCTTGAACTGCTGCTGTTGTATTTGAACTGCTTTTGGTCTGCTTTTATTGGGAACAAATATTTCCTATTCTAATTATTTTTTAAAAAATAATATTTACTGGAGAAACTATCCATTTAAATCTCTACAGTTTCTTTCTTAAACCACTGTCATTGCCATAAGTATATCATCATCCCATGACTAGGTGTCTACAGCAATCAAATCAACTGAAATTGACCGCAAAAAGTTCCACAGTAGAGATACAATAAATATTTACTCAGTAAGAAACTGCCTTCATAAAGAATGGGAGTCCTAACAGAAAATATATTATGTTAGCCAGTTGCATTATTTACAAACCAATTCTTTAATCTAGGCAACACATATTTACAAATTCCTCCTATGTGCTAAACACTAAAAACAAGATTAAGTACAGAGAATCTAAAATCACACAGTTAGCTTCAAACTCTGGATCAGAGGCCATGTTTTCTGATCCCTGGGCAGAGCAATGTCTTCTAACACCCTGCTCTGAAAGGTGTCCCTTGCTTCAAGAAACATGAGTTGATACATCTGCCACAGCTTTTATCTTCAGGCAGACAAAATCTAAATTGCAAAGAGTACCATAGGCACATTTACAAAGAAGTTCTTTTTTCTTCAGGGTTTGATTAGGTGCACAAGAGGCTGACAGAAGCAAAACCATATCTGTTGAGTATTTCCTATACAAATTATTTATAATTTACTACTAACATAAAAGTTATGATATTCATATTCATCCAAAGCCCCTTTAGAAGACTGGTAATCTGCTTTCATAAAGATTACAGCCAAGATAGAGCAGTTCCACAGGAAGAGCTTAGAGATACTTCGAGTTTGGCTTCGCACCATCTCAGTAAAGCAAGTCATTAATTTTTTTCCATTTACCAGTACATGTAAAAGTTATGTTGAAGAGAGCTCTGGTTGCCTAGTGGCAAGAAGCTGTGCTGCAATTCCAAAGGCATGTGTCCAAATCCATCAGATGCCAGTCAGATCCAACTCTGTGGTACACAAGGGGTAAAAAAAAAGTTGTGTGTATACTACACTATAGTCTATTAAGTGTGATGAATCTTTAGGAAAAAGCTGAACTCCTGCAAGAATTATCAAAATGTGACGCAGAGACACAAAGCTGTTGGGAAAATGGCCCGAATAAACTTGCTCAAGTCAGAGTTGCCATAAACCTACAATCCATTTTTTTTAAAGTATTATTGAAGAGCAGTGACATTAAATGCCTGTACTCTGACACAGGGGTCACTATGAATGATAGTAAATTTTATGGCAAAGGATTTGATTTTTGTTGTTGTCATATTTTTGACTCTATGAGCCAGGCACTGTTCTAAGAATTTTAATTATGTGTCACACATAATCCTCACAACCAGTCCTCTGAGATAGGCACTATTTTTATCCCCATGTTAAATAAATAGAAATGTAGAGAATTTTTTAATTTAAAAAAATCACCAAGGATCTCATAGACTTTAAGTGATAATTTATACCATAAACTCAGAACTCCAAAGCCAAAACCCTTTCTAAAACTCTACGCTATCCCATAACATAATGAAATAAACAGAACATACTGTGTTTATTGTCTATGACCATAATTTCTAAGCATATTCAAGAGCTTTGAACAAATGTAAATCACATATGACTGTAAATGCTTTGTTGCTGTCAGATGAGGGTGATTTTTGTCCTTATGAATTATCAACTAAGTCACTTTTGAGATTTTGTGAAATAGAAAGCAAAAGTGGAAATATTTTAATTACATGTGATCTATTAGTCATACTATACCACTATCACCATTCAAATTTAATGAAATCTCTACTAATTTCCTGAGCCACCTGAAGATCAGTTTCTTCCTAAAATAGAGAAAGCATACTTGAAGCATATCAAGCATGGCAATATAATTGTTGTTGTTGTTGTGATGTGCCGTCGAGTCGTTTGCGACTCATAGCGACCCTATGGACAACAGCCCTAAACCCTGCTCTGTCCTGCCTCTGACACACCCATCCCGATTACCCCAGTCACTGAATCAATCCATCTCATAGAGGGCCTTCCCCCCCTGCACTGTCCCTCCACCCTCCCAAACATGGGTCCCTCTCCAAGGGCCTCCAAGGAGGTGCTGAGAGAGTGCCCCTAGCCCTGGGCAGAGGGGAAGCCTGGAAACTGCGCACCCGCGGAAGTCACCTCAGATAATAGCGAAGAGTCATACTGCAGGTAAACAGGAAAAGCCGGCGGGAAGGCAATATAATAGAGAACCCAATTAATACAAGGGAATTTCCTGTGTATCTGTCATGTTCCACTAATTAAGTCTTAGATGCCTTTAAGGCAGTATTAATTGTGTGTACTCACAGAACAACCATAAAGGGGGAAAAAATCCATTTCAATGAGTCATGCATCAACAATAGTGAGCAAATGAATTTGAATTATTAGGATCAATAATAATATAATATACAGATTTCCCTCTATAAAAAAAGATTAGTTGTTCCAACTTGCAACTGATGAAGCCAACTTTGGAGGTGATCTATATGTGTATAAGTATGTATTTTTAGCCATGTACTATACCGAATAACTTCATATACTGTTTGGCTGATTATTGATTTTGATCAGAAAGTCCCAGAATCCTAAAATGTCAAGCTCTGATGCCAATATGCTGGAAGAAATTAGGACAAGAAAAAAAAATTTTTAATCAAAAAAAGAAGTAACGAGTCTTTGGTAGTACAGTGAATAGACGAGAGTCTTCCAGAAATCAAGATAAATTCAGAAGAGGTTGTGAATGACGGCTATCATTCCTGATGTCCTAATAATCTAGGCTAAAAGCAAAAAATATAAGAAGGATATCTGTTTTATTGACTTTGCAAAGGCATTTGACTGTGTAAATCCTAACAAGCTATGGATCAAGAAAAGGAATATATGATTAGGCACTATGTTGTTGTTGTTGTTGTT
>NW_006399850.1:1868418-1869687 GCF_000299155.1 Elephantulus edwardii | reverse complement strand
TTGGGTCCAACGGGACCCGAAAAGTCAAAGTCAAATTCCCACTGACCCACTCATCTCTGGCTGGCCTGCAGTGTCCACAAAAGTTCAGACAGATTACCACTGCCTGGCTCATTCCTGGGCAGTTGGTGTGGCCCAAGAGAGCTCTGCCAAATTTCCCACCAGTGGGCTCACCCTTGGGTGCTCTCCCAGGTAATCGGCAGTGCCCAAAAAAACTCAGTAAGGATACTGCCAGCCTTTCTCCTGCCAGATCAGTCCCACAGCAGCTCAGCTAGTGGCTTCCAGTGATGGCTGGATCCACAGTGTGGCTTTGTGTTCCTTTAGCTCCAAAAGAAACTCCTCCAACAAAAGTTGTGATTCAAAATCCTATTGTATACAGTTCGCCATATTGGTTGGTCTCTGTGTGGCATGAAAGACTCTCTAGTGGCCCTGGGGTGCCACTGGGGTTGCAGAGCTGTGCCAGGGGCAGAGGCATGTGGTTGTGGTGCCACCACATGGAGTGAAGGGGAAGAAGGTGGGGGACATGGGGCTGGGGGGGCACAGGAACACAAGGCTAGGGCGGGGGTGGGGAGCATGGGGCCAGAGCACCACGACCCAGAGGCGGGAGGCAGGGCTTGGGCTCTGCCAGGGGTTTATGTGGTGGGGCACCTCAGTGGAATCATGCAGTGGCAGGCTGGTGCTCCTCCAGGGTCACACAGTGGCCAGGGTGGTCACTCCTCTAGGGTCATGCAGCTGCTGGTGGGTGGCCAAGGGTGGTCGCTCCTCTGGTGGCCAGTTACTCCTCCAGGGTCACAAGGTGGCAGGCAGGTGGTCGCTCCCAGAGTTAATGGGTCCTGTGTGGTCAAGCTAGACAGAAGTTATCCCTCCACGTAACTGTGGGAGCAGCACAGCCACCACTGTCTGCGGCTCCTTCCTGCCGTCTGTCCATAAAACAAACAAAAAAAATTAAAAAGAAGACTGTGACTCTGAGAACACTTGTGCCCATGAGAAACATATATATAACATAGACCGTTAGTCCAAACAAACAAGGAGTAGCTGCATGATTTAAAACCAAGAAAAGTGTATGTCTAGGTGGTATCTTTCCTCCTTATCTGTTCAATCTGTAATCTGAGCAAATAATCCAAGAAGATGGAATAAATGACAAATAATATGGCATTAAGATTTGAGGGAAAACTCACTAACAGCCTGCATTATGCAATGGCACAACCTTGCTTGCTAAAAGTGGAGGAAACTTGAAGCACTACTGAAGAACATCAAAGACTAGAGCTTTTA
>NW_006399850.1:1857917-1867430 GCF_000299155.1 Elephantulus edwardii | reverse complement strand
CAGGAGACACATAGCAACCCTATGAAGGAGAGTCCTCAATGCTTGGGTGCCTTTCATCCTCTCTCCAAGTTCATAGGTAGGGGTCGAACAGGGAAAGAATGGATTGACAATGAACATCGCATTGGAACAGATGAGGAGAAGGTCTGTCTGAAAGGATTGTATGATTAGGCATTATATGTATGACATCAATCTGGAACAAGAGATGTATTGCAAAGTGGACAAGGAAGGGGGAAGAAAGTGGAAGGGAGAAAAATGTGCAACAATGAATGAATTAAAAGCCAGCCTTTCTATAAATTTTCATTTAAATCACAATAAAAAATATTAAAAGAAAACATAAATCCTCACAACGGACTAATATGGAGAAAAGACTGATGTTGCCAGCAATTTCATTTTACTTGGATCCACAATCAATGTGGATGATAACAATGGTAGCAGCATTCAAAAATCTAAAGGCAGTTTGCAGGGAAAATCTGCTTTCAAGGACCTCTCTGAAGTTCTAAAGAACAAGAAGATTAGTTTAAATACTAAAGTGCACCTGATCCTAGCCATGGTCTTTCCAGTTGCTTCCTCTGCACCTGAACCTTGGACAATGAATAAGAATGACAAAAGAAGAGTTGGTGCATTTGAATTGTGGTGTTGGAGAAGAGTCCTAAATATGAAGAGTCAAAAGAAAAAATAAGTCTGTCTTGGGGAAAGTGCAATCAAGGTGTTCATGAGAAGCAAAGACAGTGAAACATATTTGGAGCATATTTTCAGTAGAGACTAGTCTTTTGGAAAAGATGACATGCTTACAGACATGGACAGTCAGAGAAAGAAAGAAAGACCCTCAACAAGATGGATTGACACAAACTGTAACAATGTTCTAGAGCACATTAGAGATCCTGAAGGCGACTCAATAGGGCTAGGTTCAGATCTGTCATTCATTCTCATGGTTGCTGTGACTTGTAATCAACTCAATGGCACCTAACAGCAGTCAAAAGAACAAATGACTCTGTCTCAGAAGAAACAAAGCTAGAATATATTTTAAAAGTAAGAGATTCATCTCACAACCTTTGAGTGTATTATTAAAGGGACCAATACTTGTAAAGAACATTATGCTTGGAAAAGTAGATAATTAGTAATGGAGATGATTAACATAAAACACATGAATTGACATGGTGAGTATAACAAAGGGTTTAACAGTAGAAATTATGATGGTGTAAGATAAGGCCGTTCAATTCTATTGTACGTAGGGTTGCTATGTATGAGTTGGAGCTGAACTCAATGCACCTAACAAAAGAGTTCTTCAGAGTTTGGAGAAAGATATCCAAACTTCCCTTATATATCATTAATTGAGTACCTTACCTTACACTAGGCATTGAATACCTCTGCACAGAGAGATTGCTCATCAAACCATGTGTCACACTTACTACCTGATCATTGTCTCCCTTCCTCACAGACTGACTCTATGAGGATAGGAATTGTTTTTACATGGTTCACAACAGTACCATCTAAACCTCCAGCAGGGTATTTGACACATGCTCTGTATTTACAAATATTCCTGGATCCAGAAGGTGACTATATCCTACCTTGGTTCAGGCATAGCTAAGTGAAAACCTTGACGTCAAAATTACAGATATTTCTAGCCTTAATTTCTATTTTCCCAATGCTTTGAAATTTTCTAACCATGTCATAAAAACAAAAGCATAATACGAATAAAGAGAAAGTATTACAATTTTCTACGTTTTTTTCCTACAGTCATTTTACCTGGTTTTCAGTGTTTGGGAGAACGCAATGAACATGTTGGTGCAAAAAGATTAATTTTATTTTTTCTTAGTTTAGTGAAATGGGAAAAGCTTCCCTTTTAACCTCCAAGGGAAGTGGACAACCACTTTTGGTTTTTAAATTCTAAATGGGATATTCTTGCTTGAATGAGAATCTCCCAAGAGTCATATTAGAATAAACTAGAATAAAAATTTATCCTCAGAGGCAAGGATTTTGAAGCTCTGTCTCATGTACTTTGGGCACGTGGCCAGGAGGGACAAGTCCTTGGAAATCATGCCTGGAAGGGTGGAGAGGCAGCACAGGAGAGAAAGACCCTAGACGAGATGGATTGATAACTCATATATGTCAATAAGTAGAATAATGGGATTAGGTATCTCAGAGTCAGTTAAACTGGCTTAGTATATGAGAGGGTTCAAAGTTGTTGTATATAGGGTTTCTATGGGTCACAGACGATCTGATGACATACAACAACAAAGCTCACAAAAATTAAGTCGAGAAAGAGAAATAACCCACCACACGTTAACTTCCATTATTTAACAAATTCTTCTTATACTATATTGTAAACTTTTTTCAAAACTATTTCCTTCTCATTAAGTAATATTAAGTACTTTCTAAAACATAAATTCTAAACAAGTGAATTCTCTGCTTAGATTCCTTTCCTGGGTTCTCATTAACCTTGTATTTCAGGCCTTACTCTAACCTTACTCTAACTTCTTTAGTCACATGCCTCATTACTCCTCCAGCTAGACTGAGATACTTTCTGTTCTGCAAACATGCCAAGCTCACTTACTATCCACTGAACTTTTTATGTTTGGTCTCTGTCCCTAATCTTGCTATACCTCTTTACTTCCTCTACTGTGTTAACTCCTATTCATCTTAAATATTTTAGCAGAAGTATCCATTCCTCTAATGTTTCTGAGCACCCTACATCCCAATATGGAGTTAGGGATTCCTACTGTTTCTATTGTACTTTACAGATCATAACTCTGTCCTATATATTCTTACCAAAGCATAGCTATTTCCTTATATGGATTCCAAGAAAGTAGCTGTTCAATAAATACAATGAGATGACTGAATGAGTGTGAAGAGATGTGAGCTAGACTAGGATCATTTGCTATAAGCATTTATCCTTAGTCACATGAGTAAATGTTTTAAAAAGTCATTTACATCTTGGTCTGTCTCAGCAGATAGTTTCTATGAGACTAAAACCCAAATCACTGTCTCCATTTAAAAGACCTTTAAAACCATTTAGGCAACTTAATATAATAAATATAGCAATATTCTAAAAGGATTTTTCCTATACTAATAAACATAAACCTGAAACTTTGGTTCTAAAAATTGTCTTTAAATGCTAATATTTTGTATCTTTGGATTTTGTGATAATTAGAGATATTTCCAAGCATATAGACTTATCACAAAATTAAATAAAACCAATGTAAGAGTCTTTAATTTTCATACTGGTTTGAATGTACAGTTTCTATGGATTTTTTTTAATCTATGCACATGGCAATCAGTAACTGTTTAATAATGAAAACAATCATCATAATAATAGTGATAGAAATTATTCATATAATAGAATGATACAACACTGAGAGTTCTAAGTTGGCCTCTCAAAGCTCTAAATATGTTTTATGCGAAGCTCGTTTTCATAGCTGGACAGCATCATGAAAGAAATTCACAATTTGAAAAAGAAAACCAGTTCTGAAAGATGTTGTTGACATCTGTGACCCCATGGAAATTATTTCAATCTGTGGGCAATTTGTTTTCATCCTTTGTGTACAGCACAGAAGATTCAGCCGGCTCTCTGTCACACAACACCTATCTCTGCATTCACTCTCTTTCTTAGCTCATCAAGATACAAAATAATCTAAACAAAATGACTAGACTGACATTTTCTTCAAATACTGTAATAATCGTTAAATTGAACTGACCAGAGACAAAAGAGAATTTTTCTTTTTTTTTCCCTTGATCACAGATTTTACACACACACACACACACACTGAAAACCATGGCACTATCATCCTCCACCAAGCTGCTTCTGCCAACAACTGTGTCTGATTGGAGTTCACATAAAACCCCCAGCCTTGCATGAGCATGACAAGAGTCAAATTAGATGGGATAGGATCAAAACAAAAAGCTCCAGAAAAGGCAGTATCTCAAACTCAGCATTTTGACAGAACCTTCTTCATGCCAGCGTGCATTCTGCCTCATTAACTGATGTATAAAGGTCAGGGGTTAATCAACTTCAATTTGGCATGCATATTGAGTAGTTTTCACTCATCATTTTATATTTCCAAATGAAAAGAGGCAAGAAACACTTCAAGTTAGTGGAGCATTTTCTAAGGACAACTTTTAACTCTTCAGGGACAGAATTTTCCACTTGGGTTTTGTGAATTTGCTTTCATTTATATATGTATATATATGACTAGACTGAAATTTTTATCAAATACTGTAAATTGGACTGACCAGAGACAAAAGAGAATTTTTTTCCCTTGATGACATTACACACACACACACACACACAGAGTTCTTCTACATTGTTACATTGTGTTTCACACATTCATTCCCATGCATTATGTCTTATAAAATTAATCACCATTGGAACATGCCTGTTACTAGTGTCTTTTCAGGTCCCAGTCGGATCCTTCTCATTTCCTCCACACTCTTCCCCCCACCTACCAACCTTGCTTTCATTTTTTGTGTTTCTTTTTTTCTTAAAACCAGTAAGAGATGTCCAAGATGTACATGTCTAGGTTTCCTTTTAAAAAATAATAGTTTTATTCAGGTAGAATTGACATTAAATCAAAGTATACACATTTACAATGTACAATTTGATAAGTTTTGAGAGATCGAGGCTGTTAACAGTTACAGCTTGCTTGGCTCCACAGTCAGCACTCTTGGCACCAGCAGTTAGGAAATCAAAAGATAAATTGCACTGGGAAAATCTGCTATAGGGGAACTCTCCAGAGTATTGATAAGCAACAATGTCAATCTAGAGATGAAGGTACACCTGATCCAATTACTTGCTATGCATCAAAGAGCTGGACAATGACTAAGGATAACAGAAAAAAAAAATTGATGCCTTTGAGTTGTGGTGCTGGAGAAGAATCTTGAACATACCATGGACTACCAAGGAAACACATAGGTCTGTCTTGGAAAGGGTAAAACCAAGTTTCTCCTTAGAAGTGAGGATTTTGAAGCTCTGTCTCATTTATTTTGAGCATATGGCCAGGAGGGACCATCCCTTGGAGGTCAAGGACATCATCCTTGGAAGGGTGGAGTGATAGCCCAGAAGAGGAAGACCCCAGATGAAATGAATTGACACCGTAACTAGGGCAATAGGGGTAGGTGCATTGGAGTCAGTGAGACGGACTCAATATAGGGCAGGCTTCAGAGCTGCTGTACAGCGGGTGGCTATGGAGTCACAGGTGACTCAACAGCACATAACAACAACATGCATTAGTAAAATAATTGCCAAAATAAAAATAATGAAGACAGTCATCAGCCCAAAACTTTGCTTCTTACCTTGTTGTTGTTGTTTATTTCTGTTGAGTTGAATATGATTCATAGCAACCCTGTGAACAAAAGACCTGAAATCTTTCTATAACTATCATCATTTCTCAAAGTTCATAGAGTTTCTAGAGGCATATTGTTGAGGAAGTGGATGCCACTCCTTTTGCCTTGTTAGGAGACCTATTTCTACTTTTGTCCAACTTCTTAAACCTTTTCTCCTTTTTATGATTCTATGTATTTATCTCTTATCATTATATAACTTAAAGAAAAACCTTAAGAATATCCTCAACTCCTTACTCTTTCCCCTCTCGCAATACCTAAGTTGAGTTATTCTACTCCACTTTCATTCTACTTCCTACTCTTGAACTACTTTATTCAGACTCCATAAAATCTTGATTATGAGTTAGAACTGTTTCATAATTGTCCTTAAGTGGGTTTTCAGAGGCTGAAAATCACATGTGAGGAGATTGTCCATCTTTATTTCTCGGAGCAACCAGTGAATTTGAACCACCTGCCTTTGGATTAACAGCACAACTCCCTACCACTAAGCCACAAGAGTATTCTTACAAAATGCTTAACTGATCATTGTTTCTGATCTCTTCAGCCTCAAAGACAAATCTGATTTCATAACTAGCTATTTTAAAAGCACTTTAATTTCCCCATTGCCTGTGTAAAAACCATGTTTTATGTGTTACCCAATATAGATATTAAAATTGAGTTTCATTTATTCTACAGTGAGAGGGAAGAACTATATTTCTCTCTCCTCGTCTTGCACATTGAAAGCAAAAAAAATTTGTTGCTGTTGAGTAGCCTATGACTGATAAAGAAACATCTGCCCATTCTATGTTAGCTAACTATGATTTCTGACCCTTCTGAGATCAAAAATCAAGATGGTGAAGAAAGGCAAGAAGACATGAAAAATCTGTTTTTTAACTTAAAGTTGTGATAGGCATTAGCCCTGTACATGTAATGTTGCCTAACAAATTATCCCTAGAATAACTAGGAGTGATATGAAAGAGCCATTCATTATTGTTCACCAATTCTAGAGGTCAAGAATTCAGATAAGACACTGAAAGAAAATCTTGTCTCTCCTCTACAGCAAATGACATGTCAGCTGGAAGATGAAAACAGAGAACTGGAATCATCTTAAGGTTTGTTTACTCAAATGTCTGGCAGTTTATATTGGCTGTCAGAGGTCCTACTTCCTCTCCATATGGGTTTCTCCATCTGGCCTCTCATGAGCTACTTTTAGTTTCCTCATAGCACAGTGATTGGGTTTCAGGAGCCAATTGTCCCAGGAGAAAAAGCCAGATGGAAGCTATGCCTTTTCAAGAGTGAGCCTCGGAAAAAAATATAGCATCACTTTTGTCAAAACCTGTTGGTAAGAGCACAGGAGCTTGTTGACATAGTGATTATACTACTCAGTTGCTAACCAAAAGGTTATCAGTTTGAAACCACTCCCAAGGAAAAAGTTATTGCAGTCAGCTTCCACAAAGATTTGCAGCCTTGGAAACTCAATGTGGCATATATACTATGTCCTATAGGGTCACTATGAACTTGATAATAGACTCAATATCAGTGAGCTTTTATTGGTCAGACTAGTTAAGAATCTTTGTCTATATTCAAAGGAAAGTAATTAGATCCCACTGCCATCTCCCAGGGAGAACAGCAGTCACATTGCTAGAAACACATGAAGAAGGGGAGGCAGAGTTGTTTCACACATATTTAAGAAATAAAATTACCATTAACTGCCAACTATTTTGACCTTCCTTCCTGTAGATAAAGAAATGAGGTTCAGGGTGATGTGTTGTTGTTGTTTGACGAGTTGAATACAACTCGTAGCAACATTATGAGTACCAGACCTTAATCCTGTCCTATTGTATGTCATCTCCAACACACTTAAGCTGATTGCTGCAGGCACCATATTAATCCATCTTGTTGGGGGTTTTCCTTTTCTGCTGACCCTCCACCCTTTATAGCATTCTCTGCTTTCAACCAGGATCTACCTGACATCAGCAATGATGTCACTGGTGCCACAGCTTCTTCTAAACCTAGCTTAAACTGCTGGCAATTTGCTATTAATGTGCTGTTCCAGGTGATTTTCAATGGTCTTCAGCAGACCATGGTCATGATTCAGACCATGGTCTTTCAGAGCACTTCCTATGCATCTAGGAGCTAAAAAATGAATAAGGACCACAGAAGAATTGGTGCCTTTGAGCTGTGGTGTTGGAGAGAGTACAGAACATCCCATGGACAGCCAAAAGAACAAACAAATATGTTTCAGAGAGGGTACAGCCAGAGTGCTCTTGGAGGCAAAGATGATGAGTCTTTACCTCACATTACTTCAGGTATGTTGCTAGGAGGGGCTATTCCTTGGAAAAGGACATTATGCTTGGACAGGTAGAGAGGGTCGGCAAAGGAGAGGAAGACCCTCATCTAGGTGGACTGAACTGGTGACTGCCCTAGTGGGGTCTAATGTGTCAGAAAGTGTGAGGATGGCACAGGATAGGACAGGATTCAGATCTGTTGTTTATAGTGTCATTATGAGTAATGTTCCTGTGCTCTGTTCACCCAACAGCCTCTTGGTCTAAGTTTAAGTTTCGCATGAGCACAGTCAAGTGACCCAGGATTACCACTCTTCTCAATGTTAGCCATAGATTGTTGTAAACTACACAAATGCCTCTGCGTACCCAATAAAGCATAGACAGTTTCTGTTATTCTTTATTTGATTTTATTTTTATTTTCTCTGATGTCAGCAATGATATCCCTGGTACCATGGCCTTTTCAAAATCCTGCTTGAACTCTGACAGTTCTCTCTATAACCTTCTAGCCATATTTTTAATTATCATCCGCTTTATTTTCCTTGCATGTAATATTAATGATATTGTTCAATAGTTTCCACATATAGTACTTCCTGAAATTTTTCAGTGTTGAGCAATTCTTTTTGTTACAATGATTCTGTGTGTTTTTTTCCATCTTCTTTTGATGCTTCCTAGATCACTCAAGATTTTGCCCATAATATCTTCCAGTATTGTAACTTGAGTCTGTTTTCACATCTTTTACCTTGAGAAATGCTGAGTGAGTCCTCTGCTTTTTTTCCTGAGTCCACCTCTTTGCACATTTCCTTATAATATTTTGCTTTGTCTTCTCAAGCTGCCTTTTAACATCTGTTCATCTTTTTTAGGCATCGTGTGTGTGTGTGTGTGTGTGTGTATTTATAGACTTTGCTTTTTAAAAAATATTTTAATTTATATTGTTTTTCATACAAAATTCATTTACATTGTGTATTATTCATATACATTGTGTTTCATATGTTCCTTCATTCACATTGTGTTTCATATGATTATTTCCATACCTGTGTCTTATAAAATGAATCACCATTGATCTATGCACATTGTTGTTGTTGTTGATTGCCTTCAAGTGGGGCACAACTCAAAACAACCTTATCAACAAAAGACCTGAAGCCTCTCTACAACTACCAACATTTATCAAAGTTCATGGAGTTTCTGGAGGCATGTTGTTTAGGATGCCAGATCCTCACTGGATCTTTCCTATTTACTTTTCCCCTCCCTCTACCCACCAAACTCTGTGACTTTGTGATTTCCTGTCCCACCATCAGTCCAAACAGGGATTCCCTCCCCTTCTCTCTTTGAACATTTATACACATTTTATTTTTATCCTTCTATTTTTACAATAATGATCTTATGCAGTATTTGTCCTTAGGAGTCTGAGTTAGTTCACTCTAGCCTCTACTGTGGTGTGTTGGTACTGTTATGTGCTGTCAAGTCACCTGTGACTCATAGGACCCTATGTACAACTCTGAACAAATGCCTAAACAAAATCTCCCATGTTAAATACTATTTTTTTTTTAAATCATTGCTTCTGAGTGCTGAATAGGATTCCACATGTGAATGTACCACAATCTCTCAGTCCATTAATTTGTTGATGGACATGTGGGGGGTTTTTTCCCGTGTTCTTACTATTGTGAATAATGTTGCTATGAACACCAGTGTATACAAATCTCCATTTGAATCTCAGTTGTTTTTTTCTTGAGGTATATTCCTAGCAGTGGAATATCTGGGTTATATGGAATTTCTGTGTTCAGCTGCTTGAGGAAATACAAAACTGACTTCCTGACTGGTTGTACCATTTTACAATCCCACCAACAGTGTATGACAGTTCCAATCTCTCCACATCCTTCTCAATGTTTAATGCTTGCTATGCAGTTAAACTTTG
>NW_006399850.1:1854546-1855618 GCF_000299155.1 Elephantulus edwardii | reverse complement strand
TTGATGCCTTTGAACTGTGGTGCTAGAGAAGAGTGTTGAATATACCATGGACTGCTAGGAGAACAAACAGGTTTGTCCTGGAGAGGGTGAAGCCAGAATGCTCCCTACAGTCAAGAATTCTGAAGCTTTGTCTGACATACTTTAGGCATGTTGCAAGGAGGGACTGGTCCTTGGAGAGGGACATCATGTTTGGAAGAGTGGAGGGATGGCGCAGGAGAGGAAGACCCTCTATGAGATGGATAGATTCTTTGAGTGGAGGGGTAGGAATGAATGTGTTTGAGACAGCGAGGTTGGCACAGGATAGAACGGCGTTTAGGGCTCTTGTACATAGGGTCACTATGAGTCGCAAACGGCTCGATGGCACATAACAACAACAAC
This sequence comes from Elephantulus edwardii, assembly GCF_000299155.1. Taxonomy (NCBI): domain Eukaryota; kingdom Metazoa; phylum Chordata; class Mammalia; order Macroscelidea; family Macroscelididae; genus Elephantulus; species Elephantulus edwardii. The sequence goes on along the minus strand of NW_006399850.1, from coordinate 1,855,240 downwards.
AACAATTGAGATTGTGGGAGATTGCTTTTGGTGAGATTGTCATTTTCACTGTATTGAGTCTTCTATCCATGAACAAGGAACAGATTTCCATTCGCTTAAGTCTCATTATTTCTCACAATAATGTTCTGTGTCTCTATTTAGGTTTATTTTCAAGTATTTCAATATGATGAAGGCTAGATGATACTTTAGACTGTATTTAATATAAGGAAATTCTGACCTGAAACCAAGATAAGGTTTTCTTGACTCAATAAATTTAGGTGTGAAGAAACTACTATTACCAGTAATGAATGAAAATCCTAGAAGGGATTTTTTTAAAATTTTATTTCATTAATTTGAATGAACATTTACAGAGATTTTTTATTTCTATTCATTCATTGTTGCACTTTTCTCCCTGCCCACCCCTCTCCCTCAGTATGCTCTTCTTTTTTAAAAGTAGAAGAAAAATTCCTTCATTGGTATACAATCCCTCTACCCCAATTACCCTCCACTATGCAAACTTCATTCTGAGTTCTTGTGATAACCAGAATACCCTATCATATCTCACTTTTAAACTGCTCTCTCCCTCATCTATTTCAATGCAGCATACATAATCTACCCAGTTTTTCTCAGTCTTACCCCAACCCTGATGTCAGTCCCATTCTGCAACGGTGGCACTATGCAGTATTTGTCCTTTTGTAACTGAGATATTTCATTC
>NW_006399850.1:1853414-1853941 GCF_000299155.1 Elephantulus edwardii | reverse complement strand
TGGCTCTCATCTGTGACACTGTCTACTGAAGTGGCCCAGCTTTCCACAGTGGAAGCAATTCTGACCTCCTTTATTACCTTTGGGTGGCACTGCCATTCACTTGTTGATGGGCACTTAGGTTGTTTCCAACTCCTTGCTATTGTGAACAAAGCCGTGATAAACATGGATGTGCATATATCTGCTTGGATGGCGATTATCTTCTCTTTAGGGTATATTCCCAGTAGTGGAATTTCTGAGTCAAATGGTATCTCTATTTGCAGCTTTTTGAGGAGGAAATTTTTTATAACATATAAAGAAAGAGTTAAAAATGTCAATGAAGAAAAAGTTCATTCACTAATCTTCCTCATTATTAGGCTTGCTATATTTTTAACATTTTTTGAAAATCAATAAATATATTTTCCCTTTTTTCTACAGAGAAGCAATTCTAAGTTAATTTACATCTTCAGCCACAAGAATCAGATTGTCTTTCCTCAATTATGCTAAGTAGTGTAAGCATCAAAATAAAATTCTCCAACAAATTTTTTTTT